>NW_026612123.1:42500-45000 GCF_029931775.1 Euleptes europaea
AGCTAGACACCACTAGACATGAATCAATGGTTCCTAGAAACTTGTTATGGTTCCTAGAAAATCTCTTGAACACGTCAATAAATTTATAATACTGGACAAGATTAGAAGTATAAAAAACACATTTCTTTTCATTATATAATATATGCTTTTTGGTTGCAAAGCCTTAAAATATCATATATGGCTAGACATCATTAGTCTTAAACATGTTTATATAGCAAGTAATCATTCACACTCTCTATGCCTCCATAAAGGAGTATCTTAATCAGAATATACTCATAAAGTATTCCTTAGTGCAATGCACTTTCATTCAGAATATAAGGTTACAGAAATCCAGTAAAAATATGGTTAATTCTTTGGAGAAAGATTTGTTTAGAAGTATCCTAACTTAAATCATAATATTTCAGTGCAGAACACACACTATAGCTTGCTGTGTCGTCTGTAGTCCTCTTAAGAATCTATGAGAACATATGAAGTTATCCCAGAGTATCTGTATTTTCTAAGACTTGAATCCTTTTAAGACTTGTATTAAGATTCTTAGCTGATCATCATTAAGATCAGGCATTGTCTATGTCCATGCTATGCATATTCTTTCTAGTTTTAGACATCAAAGCTGAACATATAAATACTATGTGTTAGCTTAAAGCTGTTTAAAGTCTCTTTGGCAGTGCCAATCTGTGTATGCGCTGTACAATGTATCAGCATTGTGCATATCTCACAGAGTACAGAGAGTCTCCTTTCCCTTCAGGAACATGTCTGGTCTCTTGCTCTGAGCAGGTTCAGAAGTCCCTCTGTTGAGGACCTTCTGACACTATTGCAGAAGTCTAGCTAGCATTGGTAAGCCAAATAGGTTTAGTTTGTAAGAATCCATAAATCCAATGGACTCTCTGTGTTCCAATATATGGAAAGATCACTGCACTTAGGTTCCCATTCAAAGAATAGGAATTCTAAGGGTCTCTATCCTAGGAATAGAGCAGTCACAAGAAGACTGTAAGTAAGATATGTTGAAATATCCAGATTTTGAATCTTCAAGATACCTCAGAGAACTGCTGTCCACGCAAGGATCAGAGTCTCAATGTTTTACATCTCAGGCCTCTGAGATGGAGAAATGTTACTTCAGACAGCTGCAGTTTGCCTGCAATAACAATCTGAAGTGCCGGCTGTACTGTGTCTGTATTTATACTGTTTCTAGACTCATTAAGGGTGAAGAGAGATCCTTTATTTCCTCTTTCTTATCCATTAAGAGGGATACCTTTTATTCCCTTTGTCTGATATGATGTGCAGTACAGAAATGGCTTACTAGCAGCTTCTCAGCTCTTTAGGTCCATCTATGGGCGTCATTTCCTTTCAGTCCACTTTGGTTAATGTATAAACACTTATTTCTGAGTTACACGATCACGTTATATACATAATTGTATACCATCCTCTTCATTAGGACAATAGGCAATAAATGAGACTACTGTGAGATTTGTAGCACAACATTTAACTATGTAACTCATAAAACACAATTATTATCTAACATTGTCACTTGCAAAGTGTCTCTGTTTACAGTAGTCAGTAGCATAGCCTTTAGCGAGATTATAGAAGAGCAAGAAAGCATACTACTCATATCTTGGAGAGAGCTTTAATGCCTTTAAGCTATAATAAATACAGTTTCAGCTATTAATGTATCAGTACATTAAGATATCTTAAGACCTTGAGAAGGACAAAAGTGTCCTGCTTTTGTGATTCTGACATCTGTCAGCTGCAGAAAGTTTGTTTAGGTCACATCTTATTGATAGATAAAGAATGGTGCTCTGCTTGGCCCCTTCAAGGAAAAGAATGAAATTATTAGGTAGCTCTTGATAGAGCTGACCATGAGAGTATTCCATCATCCTGTCAGCATTACACCGACTTTCATTATACATTACAAATAAAACCCTCTGCAGTGGCCCAGTTTGCATGATGTGCACTAGCTCTTATGGAATTAATCCTGCACATGTTCACAGAATACCATAGTTATGTCAGAGACCATGACAAGGTTAAGGTTAGGGTTAGGGTTAGGGTTAGGGTTTTTGTTAGGGTTAGGGTTTTTGTTAGGGTTAGGGTTAGGGTTAGGGTTAGGGTTAGGGTTAGGGTTTTTGTTAGGGTTAGGGTTAGGGTTAGGGTTAGGGTTAGGGTTAGGGTTAGGGTTAGGGTTAGGGTTAAGGTTAGGGTTAGGGTTAGGGTTAGGGTTAGTGTTAGGGTTAGGGGTAGGGTCGGTGACAGGGTCTGGGGGTAGGGATAGGGTTAGGGTGAGGGTGAGGGTTAGGTTAAGGGTTAGGGTTAGGGTTAGGGTTAGTGTTAGTGTTAGTGTTAGGTTTAGGGTTAGGGTTAGGGTTAGGGTTAGGGTTAGGGTTAGGGTTAGGGTTAGGTTAGGGTTAGGGTTAGGGTTGGGTTAGGGTAAGGGTTAGGGTTAGGGTCTGGGCTTTGGGTTAGGGTAAGGGTTCTCGCGGTTTTAATCCTGGAATTAATCCTGTACATG
>NW_026612124.1:0-2500 GCF_029931775.1 Euleptes europaea
CGGGTTCGGATGAAAAAAGTAGCTTCAAACGTTCAAAAGCTAGCTGGCACTGGGGGGACCATTGCAAACGGGCTGAGGGAAGCGCGGCGCTAGCCCCCTTGTCCTTGGTACGCAACAGGGCAGTGAGGGGAAGCGCAACTTGGGCAAAGTTAGGAATGAAGTTCCGGTAAAAATTGGCAAACCCCAAAAACTGCTGAAGTTGGCGGCGGGTAGTGGGGGGTTCCCAGTCCCGCACTGCCTGGACCTTGGCGGGGTCCATTTCCAACCCTTGGTGGGAGATCACATACCCCAGAAATGTAATGGAGGGTTGGTGGAATTCACATTTGGACACCTTAGCATACAGTTTGTGCTCCCGCAGCCGCTGGAGCACCTCTCGCACTAGGCGCACATGGTCTTCCATGGTTTCAGAGTAAATAAGGATGTCATCGAGAAATACCACCACCCCCCGAAACAGTAAATCATGCAAAACCTCATTAATTAATTGCATAAAGACACTCGGAGCCCCCGAAAGTCCGAACGGCATGACTAGGTACTCAAACATCCCAAAACAACTGGAAAAGGCCGTTTTGGGTTCATCTCCTTCTTTGATGCGAATGCGGTGGTAGGCTTCTACCAAGTCCAGTTTGGTGAAGATTCGGCCCTCCTTTAATTGTGCTAGAAGGTCAGGAATAAGAGGGAGGGGGTAAGCATTAGACTGGGTGACTGCGTTCAGTCTGCGAAAGTCAATACACAGTCTTAAATCTCCCGTCTTTTTCTTTACAAAGAAAGCTGGGGCTGAATAAGGAGCCTTGGAGGGGCGTATGAAACCCCTCGCCAGATTGACATCCAGATAGTCTCGCAACACTGTCTTTTCACTAGGGCTCATGGGGTAAACCTTTCCCTTAGACAGTTTGCCTTCCCCTACAATCTCGATGGCACAGTCCGTTTCTCTGTGGGGAGGCAGTTCGTCGCACTCTCTAACATCAAAAACATCAGTAAATTGCGAGTACTCAGAGGGTAATTGAGGAGAGACTGGGGCGGGGGACCCTACCAGTGCGGCGGCTGGAGTCCTGAGTACCCGTTCCTTGTCATGCAACCCACAGGGGTTTTCGGGGAAGGAAAGCACCCGTTTAACCCAATCAATGGAGGGATTGTGCCCCCTTAACCAGTTCATCCCTAACACCACAGGGGTTACAATAGGGGCGATAGTGAAATACAACCGTTCCCAATGTTCCCCCACGGACATAATCACGGCTGCAGTTCTGTGGGTCACCGGGCCCCGTTTAAAGTCACTCCCGTCCATTTGGGAAAAACGGAGGGGTCCCGGAAGCCGCTTGCGCCGGACACCCAACTTCTTGGCAGTTTCCTCATTTATCATGGTGCGGGCACACCCCGAGTCGACCAACGCGGGGACCTCTAACGGGGGACCCCCTTTGGGTAGGGACAGATGGACACGCACAAATACATTGTCCTCTTGGGCGCTTACCATCGGTGGAGCTCCTTGCACAACGATAGGGACGGTCTGCTGCGGAGCCCCCTCTACAGCAGACCGACGGCGTTTTTTGCCGGCTGTTCCCACTCTTCCTCCTCGCTGGAAGAGGGGGACGGGGTAGTGGCCTCCGGGGAGCCGTCCGAATCAAAGACGGTATTTGTAATCCGGGACCCCGATGGGACCGTAGAGTCGGATGCCCCATCCTGGGGACGTGCGTGGAGAGCGGAGGGTGCGCCGGAGCGCCGGCTCAGTGGTCCACTTCTGCGGCGAGGCTGGCTGTCGGCGGCCGGTTTCGTCGGCTCGGCCTGGGTTTGGCGGGGAGGGGTCGGACGGCCTGAGCGAGAGGGGCATTGCGATGCAAAGTGACCCTTTCCCCCGCAGATCAGGCAGACGCCGGCCTCGAACCGCTTGCGGCGTTCCGCGGCCGAGAGGACCCCGCCACCCCCTTGCCGGAGTTCCCGGCCACGGTCACCCCGGGGCCTGGGGTCTCGCCCAATCCGTTGCTTGGACAAGTTCAGGAGTTGTTTGCGATTCTCGATGTCAGCAGCATGGCGAACCCAACCTTCCACATCCGGGGGGTTCCCTTGCATGAAGGCCCAATGTTGGAGGTCTGGGTTGAGACCCTCCCTGAAACATTGTACCAAGGTAGCCTCACTCCAGTCCAGAATTCGGCTAGCCAGTGACTGGAACTCACTTGCATACTGCGCCACCGACTTAGTCCCTTGGCGCAGTTGCATCAGGGAGGCTTTAGCCCGCTCACCTAGAGTCGGGTCCTCAAAACGGTTTCGGAGTGCTACCATGAACTCGTCCAGGGTTCGCAGCACCGGCGAGCGGAGTTCATACTGCAACACCATCCAGGCAGCCGCCTCCCCTTGCAGTAAGGAAGCCACGTACTGCACCCGGGACTCCTCAGAAACGAAGGTTCGGCCTTGTTCCCGCATAAAAATGTCTACTTGGACCATAAAAAAGGTCAACTGGTCTCCCGACCCGTCATACGTGACTTTCAGGTCCCGACGGGCCGGGGGGGCA
>NW_026612125.1:17500-25000 GCF_029931775.1 Euleptes europaea
TCTGGTGTTAGGGTCAGGGTTAGCATCAAGTTCAGGGTTGTCGCAGTTTTCATCCTGGAATTAATCTTGCACATTTTCACAGAATACCATAGTTATGTCAGAGACCATCACAGGGTTAGGGTTTTGGTGAGGGTAAGGGTTAGTGTTAGGGTTAGGGTTGGGTTAGGGTTAGGGTTAGGGTTAGGGTTAGGGTTAGGGTTAGGGTTAGTGTTAGGGTTAGGGTTAGTGTTAGGGTTAGGGTTAGGGTTAGGGTTGGGTTTGTGTTAGTGTTAGTGTTAGGTTTATGGTCAAAGACAGGGTATGGGATTAGGGTTAGGGTTAGGGTTAGGGTTAGGGTTAGGGTTAGTGTTAGTGTTAGTGTTAGTGTTAGTGTTAGGGTTAGGTTTAGGTTTAGGGTTAGGGTTAGGTTTATGGTCAGAGACAGGGTATGGGGTTAGGGTTAGTATTAGTGTTAGTGTTAGAGTTAGAGTTAGGGTTAGGGTTAGGGTCAGAGTCAGGGTCTGGGGTTAGGGTTAGTGTCAGGGTTAGCGTCAGGGTCAGTTTTGTCACGGTTTTCATCCTAGAATTAATCCTGGACATGTTCACAGAACACCATAGTTATGTCAGAAACCATGATAAGGTAAGGGTTAGGGTTAGGGTTAGGGTTAGGGGTTGGGTTAAGGTTAGGGTTAGGGTTGGGTTAGGGTTAGGCTTAAGGTTAGGGTTAGGGTTAGGGTTAGGGTTAGGGTTAGGGTTAGGGTTCGGGTTAGGTTAGGGTTAGGGTTCGGGTTCGGGTTCAGGTTAGGGTCAGAGACAGGGTCTAGGGTTACGGTTAGGGTTAGGGTTAGGGTAAGACAGGGTCTGTGGTTAGGGTTAGGGTTAGTGTTAGTGTTAGTGTTAGTGTTAGTGTTAGTGTTAGTGTTAGTGTTAGTGGTAGTGTTAGTGTTAGTGTTAGGGTTAGGGTTAGGGTTAGGGTTGGGTTTGTGTTAGGGTTAGGTTTATGGTCAGAGACAGGGTATGGGGTTAGGGTTAGTGTTAGTGTTAGTGTTAGTGTTAGGGTTAGGTTTAGGGTTAGGGTTAGGGTTAGGTTTATGGTCAGAGACAGGGTATGGGGTTAGGGTTAGTGTTAGTGTTAGAGTAAGCGTTAGGGTTAGGGTTAGGGTTAGGGTCAGAGTAAGGGTCTGGGGTTAGGGTTAGGGTCAGGGTTAGCGTCAGGGTCAGTTTTGTCACGGTTTTCATCCTGGAATTAATCCTGAACATGTTCACAGAATACCATAGTTATGTCAGAAACCATGATAAGGTTAGGGTTAGGGTTAGGGTTAGGGTTAGGTTTAGGGGTTGGGTTAGGGTTAGGGTTGGGTTAGGGTTTGGCTTAAGGTTAGGGTTTGGGTTAGGGTTAGGTTAGGGTTAGGGTTAGGGTTAGGGTTAGGGTTAGGGTTAGGGTTAGGGTTAGGGTTAGGGTTAGGGTTAGGGTTAGGGTTGGGTTAGGGTTAGGGTTAGGGTTAGGGTTAGGGTTAGGGTTAGGGTTAGTGTTAGGGTTAGGGTTAGGGTCAGAGACAGGGTCTGGGGTTACGGTTAGGGTTAGGGTAAGCCAGGGTCTGGGGTTAGGGTTAGGGTTAGGGTTAGGGTTTTGATTGGGTTAGTGTTAGTGTTAGGTTTATGGTCAGAGACAGGGTTTGGGGTTAGGGTTAGGGTTAGTGTTAGTGTTAGGGTTAGGGTTAGGGTTAGGGTTAGGGTTAGGGTTAGGGTTAAGGTTAGGGTTAGGGTTGGGTTAGGGTTAGGGTAAGGGTTAGGGTTAGGGTCAGAGACAGGGTCTCGGGTTAGGGTTAGGGTTAGTGTTAGTGTTAAGGTTAGGGTTAAGGTTGGGTTAGTGTTAGGGTTAGGGTTAGAGTCAGAAACAGGGTCTCGTGTTAGGGTTAGGGTTAGGGTTAGGGGTAGGGGTAGGGGTAGGGGTAGAGATAGGGTTAGGGTTTGGGTCAGGGTCAGGGTAAAGGTCTGGGTTTTTGGGTTAGGGTTAGAGTTCAGGTTAGCGTCAGGGTTGTCACGGTTTGGGCCGTTAAGTGCCTACACTCTTAGAAAGGATCCCATCCTGAGAAGGGATATGTTATCTTATTCAACGAGACACCACTAGATTTTGGTCACATCTTATTGATAGACAAGGAAATGTGCTCTGCTTTGCCCCTCAAGGAGAAGGACTAGAGCGACTTTCTTATGTAGCTCTTGATAGAGCTGACCTTGAGAGTATTCCATCAACCTGTCAGCATTACACAGACTTTCATTATACATTACACAACCTCTGCAGTGGCCGAGTTTGCATGATGTGTACTAGCTCTACATGGAATTAATCCTGCACATGTTCACAGAACACCATAGTTATGTCAGAAACCATGATAAGGTTAGGGTTAGGGTTAGGGTTAGGGTTAGGGGTTGGGTTAGGGTTAGGTTTGGGTTAGGGTTAGGGTTAGGCTTAAGGTTAGGGTTAGGGTTCGGGTTCGGGTTAGGGTTAGGGTTAGGTTAGGGTTCGGGTTAGGGTTCGGGTTCAGGTTAGGGTCAGAGACAGGGTCTGGGGTTAGGGTTAGGGTTAGGGTAAGACAGGGTCTGTGGTTATGGTTAGTGTTTGTGTTAGTGTTAGTGTTAGTGTTAGTGTTAGTGTTAGTGTTAGTGTTAGTGTTAGTGTTAGGGTTAGGGTTAGGGTTGGGTTTGTGTTAGGATTAGGTTTATAGTCAAAGACAGGGTATGGGTTTAGTGTTAGTGTTAGTGTTAGTGTTAGTGTTAGGGTTAGGGTTAGGGTTAGGGTTAGGGTTAGGTTTATGGTCAGAGACAGGGTATGGGGTTAGGGTTAGTGTTAGTGTTAGAGTTAGCGTTAGGGTTAGGGTTAGGGTTAGGGTTAGGGTCAGAGTAAGGGTCTGGGGGTAGGGTTAGGGTCAGGGTTAGCGTCAGGGTCAGTTTTGTCACGGTTTTCATCCTGGAATTAATCCTGAACATGTTCACAGAATACCATAGTTATGTCAGAAACCATGATAAGGTTAGGGTTATGGTTAGGGTTAGGGGTTGGGTTAGGGTTAGGGTTGGGTTAGGGTTAGGCTTAGGCTTAAGGTTAGGGTTAGGGTTAGGGTTAGGGTTAGGTTAGGGTTAGGGTTAGGGTTAGGGTTAGGGTTAGGGTTGGGTTTGTGTTAGTGTTAGTGTTAGGTTTATGGTCAAAGACAGGGTATGGGATTAGGGTTAGGGTTAGGGTTAGGGTTAGGGTTAGGGTTAGTGTTAGTGTTAGTGTTAGTGTTAGTGTTAGTGTTAGTGTTAGGGTTAGGTTTAGGGTTAGGGTTAGGTTTATGGTCAGAGACAGGGTATGGGGTTAGGGTTAGTATTAGTGTTAGTGTTAGAGTTAGAGTTAGGGTTAGGGTTAGGGTCAGAGTCAGGGTCTGGGGTTAGGGTTAGTGTCAGGGTTAGCGTCAGGGTCAGTTTTGTCACGGTTTTCATCCTGGAATTAATCCTGGACATGTTCACAGAACACCATAGTTATGTCAGAAACCATGATAAGGTTAGGGTTAGGGTTAGGGTTAGGGTTAGGGTTAGGGTTAGGGTTAGGGTTTGGTTTAGGGTTAGGGGTTGGGTTAGGGTTAGGGTTAGGGTTGGGTTAGGGTTAGGCTTAAGGTTAGGGTTAGGGTTAGGGTTAGGGTTAGGGTTAGGGTTAGGGTTAGGGTTAGGGTTAGGGTTAGGGTTAGGTTAGGGTTAGGGTTCGGGTTCGGGTTCAGGTTAGGGTCAGAGACAGGGTCTAGGGTTACGGTTAGGGTTAGGGTTAGGGTAAGACAGGGTCTGTGGTTAGGGTTAGTGTTAGTGTTAGTGTTAGTGTTAGTGTTAGTGTTAGTGTTAGTGTTAGTGTTAGTGGTAGTGTTAGTGTTAGTGTTAGGGTTAGGGTTAGGGTTAGGGTTCGGGTTGGGTTTGTGTTAGGGTTAGGTTTATGGTCAGAGACAGGGTATAGGGTTAGGGTTAGTGTTAGTGTTAGGGTTAGGTTTAGGGTTAGGGTTAGGTTTATGGTCAGAGACAGGGTATGGGGTTAGGGTTAGTGTTAGTGTTAGAGTTAGGGTTAGGGTTAGGGTTAGGGTTAGGGTCAGAGTAAGGGTCTGGGGTTAGGGTTAGGGTCAGGGTTAGCGTCAGGTCAGTTTTGTCACGGTTTTCATCCTGGAATTAATCCTGAACATGTTCACAGAATACCATAGTTATGTCAGAAACCATGATAAGGTTAGGGTTAGGGTTAGGGTTAGGGTTAGGGTTAGGGTTAGGGTTAGGGTTAGGTTTAGGGGTTGGGTTAGGGTTAGGGTTGGGTTAGGGTTAGGCTTAAGGTTAGGGTTAGGGTTTGGTTAGGGTTAGGGTTAGGGTTAGGGTTAGGGTTAGGGTTAGGGTTAGGGTTAGGGTTAGGGTTAGGGTTAGGGTTAGGGTTAGGGTTAGTGTTAGGGTTAGGGTTAGGGTCAGAGACAGGGTCTGGGGTTACGGTTAGGGTTAGGGTAAGCCAGGGTCTGGGGTTAGGTTTAGAGTTAGGGTTAGGGTTAGGGTTTTGATTGGGTTAGTGTTAGTGTTAGGTTTATGGTCAGAGACAGGGTTTGGGGTTAGGGTTAGGGTTAGTTTTAGTGTTAGTGTTAGGGTTAGGGTTAGGGTTAGGGTTAGGGTTAGGGTTAGGGTTAGGGTTAGGGTTAAGGTTAGGGTTAGGGTTGGGTTAGGGTTAGGGTAAGGGTTAGGGTTAGGGTCAGAGACAGGGTCTCGGGTTAGGGTTAGGGTTAGTGTTAGTGTTAAGGTTAGGGTTAAGGTTGGGTTAGTGTTAGGGTTAGGGTTAGAGTCAGAAACAGGGTCTGGTGTTAGGGTTAGGGGTAGGGGTAGGGGTAGGGGTAGGGATAGGGTTAGGGTTTGGGTCAGGGTCAGGGTAAAGGTCTGGGTTTTTGGGTTAGGGTTAGAGTTCAGGTTAGCGTCAGGGTTGTCACGGTGTGGGCCGTTAAGTGCCTACACTCTTATAAAGGATCCCATCCTGAGAAGGGATATGTTATCTTATTCAACGAGACACCACTAGATTTTGGTCACATCTTATTGATAGACAAGGAAATGTGCTCTGCTTTGCCCCTCAAGGAGAAGGACTAGAGCGACTTTCTTATGTAGCTCTTGATAGAGCTGACCTTGAGAGTATTCCATCAACCTGTCAGCATTACACAGACTTTCATTATACATTACACAACCTCTGCAGTGGCCGAGTTTGCATGATGTGTACTAGCTCTACATGGAATTAATCCTGCACATGTTCACAGAATACCATGGTTATGTCAGAGACCATGACAGGGTTAGGGTTACCGTTAGGGTTAGGGTTAGGGTCAGGGTTAGCGTCAGGGTCAGTTTTGTCACGGTTTTCATCCTGGAATTAATCCTGGACATGTTCACAGAACACCATAGTTATGTCAGAAACCATGATGAGGTTAGGGTTAGGGTTAGGGTTAGGGTTAGGGTTAGGGTTAGGGGTTGGGTTAGGGTTAGGGTTAGGGTTGGGTTAGGGTTAGGGTTAGGCTTAAGGTTAGGGTTAGGGTTAGGGTTAGGGTTAGGGTTAGGGTTAGGGTTAGGGTTAGGTTAGGGTTCGGGTTAGGGTTCGGGTTCAGGTTAGGGTCAGAGACAGGGTCTGGGGTTAGGGTTAGGGTTAGGGTAAGACAGGGTCTGTGGTTAGGGTTAGTGTTTGTGTTAGTGTTAGTGTTAGTGTTAGTGTTAGTGTTAGTGTTAGTGTTAGTGTTAGGGTTAGGGTTAGGGTTAGGGTTAGGGTTAGGGTTGGGTTTGTTTTAGGGTTAGGTTTATGGTCAAAGACAGGGTATGGGGTTAGGGTTAGTGTTAGTGTTAGTGTTAGTGTTAGGGTTAGGTTTAGGGTTAGGGTTAGGGTTAGGTTTATGGTCAGAGACAGGGTATGGGGTTAGGGTTAGTGTTAGTGTTAGTGTTAGAGTTAGGGTTAGGGTTAGGGTTAGGGTCAGAGTAAGGGTCTGGGGGTATGGTTAGGGTCAGGGTTAGCGTCAGGGTCAGTTTTGTCACGGTTTTCATCCTGGAATTAATCCTGAACATGTTCACAGAATACCATAGTTATGTCAGAAACCATGATAAGGTTAGGGTTATGGTTAGGGTTAGGGGTTGGGTTAGGGTTAGGGTTGGGTTAGGGTTAGGGTTAGGCTTAAGGTTAGGGTTAGGGTTAGGTTAGGGTTAGGGTTAGGGTTAGGGTTAGGGTTAGGGTTAGGGTTAGGGTCAGAGACAGGGTCTGGGGTTACGGTTAGGGTTAGGGTAAGCCAGGGTCTGGGGTTAGGGTTAGGGTTAGGGTTAGGGTTATGGTTTTGGTTGGGTTAGTGTTAGTGTTAGGTTTATGGTCAGAGACAGGGTTTGGAATTAGGGTTAGTGTTAGTGTTACGGTTAGGGTTATGGTTATGGTTAGGGTTAAGGTTAGGGTTATGGTTGGGTTATGGTTAGGGTAAGGGTTAGGGTTAGCGTTAGGGTCAGAGACAGGGTCTCGGGTTAGGCTTAGGGTTAGTGTTAGTGTTAGGGTTAGGGTTAAGGTTGGGTTAGTGTTAGGGTTAGGGTTCGAGTCAGAAACAGGGTCTGGTGTTAGGGTTAGGGGTAGGGGTAGGGGTAGGGGTTGTGGTAGGGATAGGGTTTGGGTTTGGGTCAGGGTCAGGGTAAAGGTCTGGGTTTTTCGGTTAGGGTTAGAGTTCAGGTTAGCGTCAGGGTTGTCACGGTTTGGGCAGTTCTACACTCTTAGAAAGGATCCCATCCTGAGAAGGGATATGTTATCTTATTCAACGAGACACCACTAGATTTTGGTCACATCTTATTGATAGACAAGGAAATTTGCTCTGCTTTGCCCCTTCAAGGAGAAGGACTAGAGCGACTTTCTTATGTAGCTCTTGATAGAGCTGACCTTGAGAGTATTCCATCAACCTGTCAGCATTACACAGACTTTCATTATACATTACAGAAACCTCTGCAGTGGCCCAGTTTGCATGATGTGTACTAGCTCTACATGGAATTAATCCTGCACATGTTCACAGAATACCATGGTTATGCCAGAGACCATGACAGGGTTAGGGTTAGCGTTAGGATTAGGGTTAGGGTTAGGGTTAGGTTAGGGTTAGTGTTAGGGTTCGGGTTAGGGTCAGAGTCAGAGACAGGGTCTGGGGTTATGGTTAGGGTTAGGGTAAGACAGGGTCTGTGGTTAGGGTTAGGGTTAGGGTTGTGAGAGTTCCCGACCTCCCTGTGCAAATTCCATAAAACCACTTGCTCAGACTGTCATGCCGAAAGAGGGATCTTTATTGGAAGCTTCAGGTGGTACAAGTCTTACACTGGTAAAGTTGCAAGTGAATCCAGATTCACAAAGACAGAATTATAACCCCTACAGGGAAGCAGATGTCAAACGTGTATTATGGGAATCTACGAGATAATTGTGCATGGTACAAAACATCAAAAGAAATCAGAGCTTGTTAGTACTATCTACCCACAAAGGCCACAGTGGTGGAAGGG
>NW_026612125.1:27500-32500 GCF_029931775.1 Euleptes europaea
TGAGACCTGGACTGCTTTTACTAGTCCAGGGGGGGAGAAGCATACAAGGCAAAGGCCTACCTAAGGCCAGGATTACAGACCCTCACAAGGGTTAGTGTTAGGGTTAGGGTTAGGGTTGGGTTTGTGTTAGGGTTAGATTTATGGTCAGAGACAGGGTATTGGTTAGGGTTAGTGTTAGTATTAGGGTTAGGGTTAAGGTTGGGTTAGTGTTAGGGTTAGGTTTAGAGTCAGAAACAGGGTGTGGTGTTAGGGTTAGGGGTAGGGGTAGGGGTAGGGTTAGGGTTAGTCTTGGGTATGGGTTAGGGTTAGGGTTCGGGTTCGGGTTCGGATTAGGGTTAGGGTTAGGGTTAGGGTTAGGGTTAGGGTTAGGGTTAGGGTTAGGGTTAGGGTAAGGGTTAGGGTCAGGTTCAGAGTCAGGGTTAGGGGTTAGGGTTATAGTCAGGGTTAGCGTCAGTGTCAGGGTTTTCGCGGTTTTAATCCTGGAATTAATCCTGCAGATGTTCACAGAATACCATAGTTATGTGGAAACCATGACAGGGTTAGGGTTACGGTTAGGGTTAGGGTTAGGGTTATGGATAGGAATAGGGGTTAGGGTTAGGGTTAGGGTTAGGGTTAGGGTAAGGGTTAGGGTTAGGGTTAGGTTAGGTTAGGTTAGGTTAGGGTTAGGGTTAGGGTTAGGGTTAGGGTTAGGGTTAGGGTTAGGGTTAGGGTTAGGGTTAGGTTAGGGATACGGTTAGGTTTAGGTTTAGGGTTAGGGTTAGGGTTAGGGTTAGGGTTGGGGTTAGGGTCAGAGACAGGGTTTTGGGTTAGGGTTAGGGTTAGGGTTAGGGTCAGAAATAGGGTCTTGGGTTAGGGTTAGGGTTAGAGTTAGGGCGAGGGCTAGGGTTAGGGTTAGGGTTAGGGTTAGGGTAAGGGTTAGGGTTAGGGTTAGGGTTAGGGTTAGGGTTAGGGTTAGGGTTAGGGTTAGGGTTAGGGTTAGGGTTAGGGTTAGGGTTAGGGTTAGGGTTAGGGTTAGGGTTAGGGTTAGGGTTAGGGTTAGGGTTAGGGTTAGGGCTAGGGTTAGGGATAGGGTCTTGGCTTAGGGTTAGGGTTAGAGTTAGGGCTAGGGTTACGGTTAGGGTTAGGGTTAGGGTTACGGTTAGGGTTAGGGTTAGGGTTAGGGTTAGGGTTTCGGTTAGGGTTATGGTTATGGTTAGGGTTAGGGTTAGGGTTAGGGGTTAGGGTCAGAGTCAGGGTCTGGGGTTAGGGTTAGGGTAACGGTTAGCGTCAGGGTCAGGGGTCAGGGATGTCGCGGTTTTGATCCTGGAATTAATACTGCGCATGTTCACAGAATACCATAGTTATGTCAGAAACCATAATAGGGTTAGGGGTTTGGGTTAGTGGGTTAGGGTTAGAGTTAGGGTTAGGGTTAGGTTTAGCGT
This sequence comes from Euleptes europaea, assembly GCF_029931775.1. NCBI lineage: Eukaryota > Metazoa > Chordata > Lepidosauria > Squamata > Sphaerodactylidae > Euleptes > Euleptes europaea. The sequence goes on from NW_026612125.1 coordinate 28,922, forward strand.
TAGGGTTAGGGTTAGGGTTAGGGTTAGGGTTAGGTTTAGGTTTAGGGTTAGGGTTAGGGTTAGGGTTAGGGTTAGGGTTAGGGTTAGGGTTAGGGTTAGGGTTAGGGTTAGGGTTAGGGTTAGGGTTAAGGTTAGGGTTAGGGTTGGGTTAGGGTTTGGGTTAGGGTTAGGGTCAGAGACAGGGTCTTGGGTTAGGGTTAGTGTTAGGGTTAGGGTTAAGGTTGGGTTAGGTTTAGGTTTAGGGTTAGGGTTAGGGTTAGGGTTAGGGTTAGGGTTAGGGTCAGAGACAGGGTCTCGGGTTAGGGTTAGGGTTTGTGTTAGTGTTAGGGTTAGGTTTAGAGTCAGAAACAGGGTCTGGTGTTAGGGTTAGGGTTAGGGTTAGGGTTAGGTTTAGGGGTAGGGGTAGGGGTAGGGGTAGGGGTAGGGGTAGGGGTAGGGGTAGGGGTAGGGGAAGGGGTAGGGGTAGGGGTAGGGGTAGGGTCAGGGGTAGGGTTAGGGTCAGGGTCAGGGTAAAGGTCTGGGATTTGGGTTAGGGTTAGGGTTCAGGTTAGCGTCAGGGTCAGGGTTGTCACGGTTTGGGCCGTTAAGTGCCTACACTCTTAGAAAGGATCCCATCCTGAGAAGTGATATGTTATCTTATTCAACGAGACACCACTAGATTTTGGTCACATCTTATTGATAGACAAGGAAATGTGCTCTGCTTTGCCCCTTCAAGGAGAAGGACTAGAGCGACTCTCTTATGAAGCTCTTGATAGAGCTGACCTTGAGAGTATTCCATCAACCTGTCAGCATTACACAGACTTTCATTATACATTACACAACCTCTGCAGTGGCCCAGTTTGCATGATGTGTACTAGCTCTACATGGAATTAATCCTGCACATGTTCACAGAATACCATGGTTATGTCAGAGACCATGACAGGGTTAGGGTTAGCGTTAGGGTTAGGGTTAGGGTCAGAGAAAGGGTCTTGGGTTACGGTTAGGGTTAGGGTAAGACAGGGTCTGTGGTTAGGGTTAGGGTTAGGGTTGTGAGAGTTCCCGACTTCCCTGTGCAAATTCCGTAAAACCACTTCCTCAGACTGTCATGCAGAAACAAGGATCTTTATTGGAAGCTTCAGGTGGTACAAGTCTTACACTGGTAAAGTTGCAAGTGAATCCAGATTCACAAAGACAGAATTATAACCCCTACAGGGAAGCAGATGTCAAACGTGTATTATGGGAATCTACGAGATAATTGTGCATGGTACAAAACATCAAAAGAACTCAGAGCTTGTTAGTACTATCTACCCACAAAGGCCACAGTGGTGGAAGGGAGTCAGTAAGAGTAAAGGAGGGACGTGGGAAGAGGGAGAGACATTCCAACCTGGGGCCCGTCAGACTGCTGGGCTGCGCCTGAACCAAGGAAAGTCATGAGACCTGGACTGCTTTTATGAGTCCGGGGGGGGGGGGGAAGCATACAAGGCAAAGGCCTACCCAAGGCCAGGATTACAGACCCTCACAAGGGTTAGTGTTAGGGTTAGGGTAGGGTTAGGTTGGTTTGTGTTAGGGTTAGGTTTATTGTCAGAGACAGGGTATTGGTTAGGGTTAGTGTTAGTGTTAGGGTTAGGGTTAAGGTTGGGTTAGTGTTAGGGCTAGGTTTAGAGTCAGAAACAGGGTGTGGTGTTAGGGTTAGGGTTAGGGGTAGGGGTAGGGTTAGGGTTAGTGTTGGGTATGGGTTAGGGTTAGGGTTAGGGTTAGGGTTAGGGTTAGGGTTAGGGTTAGTGTTAGGGTTAGGGTTAGGGTTAGGGTTAGGGTTAGGGTTAGGGTTAGGGTTAGGGTTAGGGTTAGGGTTAGGGTAAGGGTTAGGGTTAGGGTCAGGTTCAGAGTCAGGGTCTGGGGTTAGGGTTATGGTCAGGGTTAGCGTCAGTGTCAGGGTTTTCGCGGTTTTAATCCTGGAATTAATCCTGCAGATGTTCACAGAATACCATAGTTATGTGGAAACCATGACAGGGTTAGGGTTAGGGTTAGGGTTAGGGTTAGGGTTAGGGTTAGGGTTAGGGTTAGGGTTAGGGTTAGGGTTAGGGTTAGGGTTAAGGTTAGGGTTAAGGATAGGAATAGGGGTTAGGGTTAGGGTTAGGGTAAGGGGTTAGGGTTAGGGTTAGGGTTAGGGTTAGGGTTAGGGTTAGGGTTAGGGTTAGGGTTAGGGTTAGGGTTAGGTTAGGGATAGGGTTAGGTTTAGGTTTAGGTTTAGGGTTAGGGTTAGGGTTAGGGTTAGGGTTAGTGTTAGTGTTAGGGTTAGGGTTAGGGTTAGGGGTTAGGGATAGGGTTAGGTTTAGGTTTAGGTTTAGGGTTAGGGTTAGGGTTAGGGTTAGGGTTAGTGTTAGTGTTAGGGTTAGGGTTAGGGTTAGGGCTAGGGCTAGGGTTAGGGTTAGGGTTAGGGTTAGGGTTAGGGTTAGGGTTAGGATTAGGATTAGGGTTAGGGTTAGGGTTAGGGCTAGGGCTAGGGCTAGGGCTAGGGTTGGGTTAGGGTTAGGGTTAAGGTTAGGGTCAGAGACAGTGTCTTGGGTTAGGGTTAGTGTTAGGGTTAGGGTTAAGGTTGGGTTAGTGTTAGGGTTAGGTTTAGAGTCAGAAACAGGGTCTGGGGTTAGGGTTTGGGGAAGGGGAAGGGGAAGGGGAAGGGGAAGGGGAAGTTGAAGGGGAAGGGGAAGGGGAAGGTTTAGGGTTAGGTTTAGTGTTAGGGTTGGGTATGGGTTAGGGTTAGGGTTAGGGTTAGGGTTAGGGTTATGGTTAGGGTTAGGGTTAGGGTTAGGGTTAGGGCTAGGGCTAGGGCTAGGGTTGGGTTAGGGTTAGGGTTAAGGTTAGGGTCAGAGACAGTGTCTTGGGTTAGGGTTAGGATTAGGGTTAGGGTTAGGGGTTAGGGTTAGGGTCAAGGTCAGGGTCAGGGTCAGGGTCAGAGTCAGGGTCTGGGGTTAGGGTTAGGGTCTGGGGTTAGGGTTAGGGTTTGGGTTAGGGTTAGCATCAGTGTCAGGGTTTTCGCGGTTTTAATCCTGGAATTAATCCTGCAGATGTTCACAGAATACCATAGTTATGTGGAAACCATGACAGGGTTAGGGTTAGGGTTGGAGGGTTAGGGTTATGGATAGGAATAGGGGTTAGGGTTAGGGTTAGGGTTAGGGTTAGGGTTAGGGTTAGGGTTAGGGTTAGGGTTAGGGTTAGGGTTAGGGTTGGGTTAGGGTTAGGGTTAGGGTTAGGGTTAGTGTCAGAGACAGGGTCTTGGGTTAGGGTTAGTGTTAGGGTTAGGGTTAAGGTTGGGTTAGTGTTAGGGTTAGGTTTAGAGTCAGAAACAGGGTCTTGGGTTAGGGTTTGGGGAAGGGGAAGGGGAAGGGGAAGGGGAAGTTGAAGGGGAAGGGGAAGGGGAAGGTTTAGGGTTAGGTTTAGGGTTAGGGTTGGGTATGGGTTAGGGTTAGGGTTATGGTTATGGTTAGGGTTAGGGTTAGGGTTAGGGTTAGGGTTAGGGTTAGGGTTAGGGTTAGGGGTAGGGTTAGGGTTAGGGTTAGGGTTAGGGTTAGGGTTAGGGTTAGGGTTAGGGTTAGGGTTAGG
>NW_026612125.1:42500-47414 GCF_029931775.1 Euleptes europaea
ATTTTGGTGGTAGTTTACATAACAGCGTAAATAACATTCAAGGACAGCATTTACACGTTCAGTTTGACCATCGGTTTGAGGATGGTATGTAGTAGACAATCCCTGTTCAACTCCCACCAACTTGAGGAATGCTTTCCAAAACTTGGAAACAAAGCCACTGCCGCGGTCACAGATTATTTTGCGCGGAAACGAATGTAATTTGAAGATATGTGTAACGAAGAGGCGGGCCATTTTTTGAGCAGAGGGGATCCCTGCGCATGGAACTAAATGGATTTGCTTGGAAAACAAATCAGTAACAACCCATAATACAGTTTTTCCCCCGCTGAGAGGGAGATCAGTCATAAAATCCATAGCAATCACTTCCCATGGTTTGGTGGGTGTTTCTAGAGGTTGCAGTAGCCCCGGGGGTTTGCCTTGTGATCGCTTCACTGTGGCGCAAACAGGGCAGCTGCGAATAAAAGAGTCAACGTCGGAACGCATTCCCCCCCACCAAAATTGTCTGCGCAATAAGTGGAGAGTTTTTAGGAATCCAAAGTGTCCAGCTGTTTTTACTCCATGAGCTAAGTGTAAGACTTCTTTTCGAAGTGCCTTGGGTACATACAATTTAGAGTCTTTGTACCATGAGCCTCCTTGTTCTATTACCCCAGGGGGTAGGGTGTGAGTGGAGCGTTCAGAGAGGCAGTGGTTCCGAAGGGTATTTAAAAAGGATTCGGAGATGGGAACCTTGGCGGGAACCCCCCCCCTGCTATAGTAGTCTGAGGACCCGCTATGGGGGTAGTGCTTACGTGCGGTGGTGCGCAGATTGTAGGCGGTAGGGCAGCCGGTGGGGTTGGAGGAGTGGAACCGTCGGTTCGTTGTTGTTGCGAGGGCGGTTGGGTAGCCGCTCGGGTTGGAGATGCTGGAGAACTGGATTTGGGGTGCTGTTGCTGAGATCGGGTTTGTACGGCCAGTACAGGAAGGGTTCCCCTTTGCGTAGGGGTGAACAGAGAGTCAGTTGGTCTCTCGAGTTTTACCGGGTATTGTGGCAACCGGGAGAGGGCATCTGCGAGAACGTTTTGTTTCCCAGGAACATGTTTTAGGACGAAACGAAACTGAGTGAAGAATTCAGCCCAACGTTGTTGTTTTGCTGATAGTTTGTGGGACCCCGTGAGGGCAGCTAGATTCTTGTGATCGGTCCAAAACTCGAAGGGGATATTGGACCCCTCTAAGAATTGTCTCCATAGAGTCAGGGCATGGTGAACGGCCGCTGCCTCTTTTTCCCAAATGGGCCAGTTCAATTGTGCGTGCGCAAATTTTCTCGAAAAGTAAGCGCACGGGTGAAGGAGGCCATCCGGACCTTTTTGGAGGAGGGCCCCTCCCATAGCTACATCGGAGGCATCGACTTGCACAATAAACATTTGGTTTGGGTCCGGGTGCTGTAGTACGGGTTCGGATGTGAAGAGGCGTTTGAGAGCCACAAACGCGGCTTGGCATTGATCAGTCCACAGGATTTTTGCGGAGGGTAAGGTAGCTGTGTTTGCTTTCCCTTTGGTTTTTAGTAGATCAGTAATGGGTAGGGCCACTTGGGCGAAGTTAGGAATGAATCCTCGATAAAAGTTTGCAAATCCCAAAAACTGTTGCACTTGCTTGCGGTTGGTGGGAGGAGTCCAATCGAGAACGGCTTGGACTTTGACAGGGTCCATGCGAAGACCTTGGTGGGAGATTATGTATCCTAAAAATGTGAGCTGGCTTTGATGAAACTCGCATTTAGCCAGTTTTGCAAAGAGTTGGTGGTCGCGCAGGCGCTGCAGAACTTCTCGGACTAGAGTTACATGCTCTTCCATGGTTTTTGAATAAATGAGAATGTCGTCTAAGTAAACCACCACCCCGCGATACAGCAAGTCATGAAGGATTTCGTTGATGAGTTGCATAAAGACCCCCGGGGCCCCTTTTAATCCGAACGGCATCACGAGGAATTCATACATACCGAAACAGCTAGAGAAGGCAGTGAGGTGTTCATCTCCTTCGCGGATGCGGACTCGGTAGTAGGCTTCCACCAAGTCCAACTTGGAGAATACCCGGCCCTCCTGTAACTGTCCCAAAATATCAGATATTAATGGGATAGGATAGGCGTTGGTTTGGGTAACCGCATTGAGTTTTCTGAAGTCAATGCATAAACGAAGGTCGCCCTCTTTTTTCCGGACAAAAAACGCGGGGGCCGAGTTTGGGGCATTCGATGGGCGAATGAACCCTCTGGCGAGGTTTTTGTCAAGGAAGTCCCGGAGAACGGTGCGCTCGGAAGCGCTCATAGGGTAAATCTTACTTTTGGTTAAGGTGCAGTCCTTGACCACCTCAATTGTACAGTCGGAGGCCCGGTGGGGGGGTAAGGTATCACATTCTTTAGGGTCGAAGACATCCGCAAAGTCTTGATACACATTAGGTAGGACTGGAAGTGCTGGGACATCGGAGGCCAGTGCTGGTACGGGCGGATATAATAGTGCAAAGTTCTGCCGGTGCTGATTGCACATGGGGCTGGCGAAGGAGATAGTGTTTGTTTCCCAGTTAATACTGGGACTATGTCCTTTAATCCAGTTAATACCCAAGACCACTTCAAAACGGATAGGGGCTATAGTGAAGTCTATTTGCTCCCAGTGGGAGCCAATTCCCATTGCTACCCCTACGGTGCGGTGATCAACTGGACCCCCCTGGAAATGGCTCCCGTCCATTTGGGCAAATTGGACGGGGGCGGGTAGAGCCTCAGATTCGGCTCTGAGTGCAGCAAACGTGGCTTCGCTTATGAGAGTGCGACAGCAACCGGAGTCGATTAGTGCTTTGACGGGTAGTTGTGGGCCACCGTTAGTGTGTTGTAAAACTGCATCTACGTAGACGGTGGAGTCCACTTCTTTGATTTTGGTAGGAGCATTCGGTTTAACAGGAGGATCCTGAGAGGTCTGTGGAGACGCTCCATTCACCACAGACCGGAGCCGTTTTTTGATAAGTCAAGGGGAGATTCCAGGTTTAAGGCTAGAGAATTCCAAGGATTTTCCTCATCCGAAGAGGGAAAGTTGTCCCCCAATGGGGCACTTGTAATCCGAGACCCGGCGGGGTCGTTGGTAGTAGGCAGGGAGGCTGGGTCTCCGGCATGGAGTGCAGAGGGTGTGGGTCTTCCCGGAGCTGCGCTGCGGGTGGCCGCGGTGCCTCTGCGTGGTGGACGACCTCTGGCGCGGGTCGTCGTGCTGGGACGAAATAACTCATGGCGGTGCGGGCAAACAGCTGCAAAGTGGCCCATTTCTCCGCAAGTAAGACAGGCACCCCTCTGAAATCGGACTTCACGTTCCTGGGGCGGACGTGGAGGATTTCGTGGGACGGGCGGGTGGTGCCTTGGATTGCGGTTTTTGGGTGCCTTTTTCCTTGTGCTTTTGACGGACTAGGGAAATAAAGCGTCGGCGGCTTTCCACTTCCTCGGCCAATAGAATCCAGTCTTCAAGGGTATCGGGATCGCCCCGCATATATGACCAGTTCATAACGTCAGGGTGCAAGGCTTCCCTGAAATGATGAATTAGAGTGGTTTCGGGCCAGCCTACAATTTTGCTCGCCAGTCGTTGAAATTCATCGGCAAACTCTCGAACTGTAGCAGAGCCTTGTTTGAGTTGTAAGAGTTCCGTTTTGGCTCTTTCCCCCAGGAAGGGGTCTTCAAACCTCCTTCTTAGAGCAGTCATGAAGTTGTTGAGGGAACGAATAGTTCGAGAGAGGGTGTCAAACTGGAGGACCATCCAGTCAGCTGCTTTACCTGTCAGAAGGGAAGCTACATAACGCACCCGGCTATCTTCCGTGGGGAAAAGTTGTCCTTGTTCTCGCATATAACTGTCCACTTGGTGCAAGAAACAAGGCAAAGTCTCGAGAGATCCGTCGTACGTAGTCCTCAATTTGAGTTGCTTCCAAGGGCCGGGCGCAGGTTGGCCCGGTTGCACGGGTGGTCCGGGCGGAGGAACAACAGGAGCTCCAGGAGGTAAGGGTGGAGCAGGCACATTAGCGGGTGGTTGGGGTGGCTGTATGGGTACCCCCTGGCCCGGTATCGGAACGGGCTGTCTCTGGGCTATCAGGGTTTGTTGTAATTGCCTGTTCTCCTGAAGCATACGTTCCATTAGTTCCTGGAGTTGATCAACACGGTCGGAGAGCTCCCGATTCTGGGCTCGTAAAAGGTGAACCTCCTCACTTGGGCCACCAGTAAGATGAGGTTTACTGGTCCGGAAGCTTGTGGCCCATTGAGAGCTATCCCCATATAGATCCTCGTCTTCAGACTCTCCTGAGTCTCGACGTCGGTCAGCCAAACGGCGTGCGCGTTGGGTCGCGCGCGACGGGACAAACGCCGGGGAAAAAGACAGACCTGATAGCCCTTGTACATTGTCTTTGGGGCGCGTGTCCCTGTTCGCCCGATCCCTAGCTCTTGCTGCAGCCGCCCTGGCTGCTTCCGCAGCTTCTCTCTCTCTTGTGACCTTAGCCGCTTCGGCGGCTTTCTGATCCGCAAGAACTTTGGCATTTTCAAGTCTTAAGGCAGCCTCCGCCGTAATGCGCGGCAAAAGTTCCGTCTCCAGGAGTGAGAGTATGGGGTCGGGTTCCCCGCCCAGCAGAGGTTGTACTCGAACCGCCAGTGCGGGTGCCTCGGCTCCAAAAGTCGAGGTCAAAACTTGAGCCAAGGTGGCTACCGGGGTGTCCTTTGTACATTCCACAAGGAGAAGAGCGGTGCTAATAGCGACTCGCTTGGCCTCAGCCTGACAACTGGCTGCATCCGGGATCAGGGAAAAACCCTCCGGCGGGGCTCCCGCCATGGTAGAACTAGAGGAAAGAGTTTCTCGAGAAATAAGATTATCCAAAAGTCCAGTTAGTACTTGTAAATCCTCAGTTGCCAACCGGGCATCGTCCAGTAATTGATCA
>NW_026612126.1:0-47292 GCF_029931775.1 Euleptes europaea
TAGACTCCCTTCTTTTCCTTTCCCTTCTCTCCCTCCCTCCCTGGAGACCTGGAAACCCTTGCTTTCCTTGCTAGCCTTCCTTCTTTTCCTTTCCTTCCATCCCTCCCACTCTCCCTCCCTCCCTCCCTCCCTCCCTGGAGACCTGGAAACCCTTGGAGTCTAGGAAGTTAAGCCACTGTTTCCAGGTCTTCAGGGAGGGAGGGAGGGAAGGAAGGTAAAGGAAAAGAAGGGAGTCTGGGAAGGTAGGCCCGGGTTTCCAGGTCTCCAGGGAGGGAGGGATGGATGGAGAGATGGGAAAGGACTCCGTTCTTTTCCTTTCCCTTCCTTCCCTCCGTCCCTCCCTCCCTGGAGACCTGGATACCCAAGGTTAACTTCCTAGACTCCCTTTTTTTTCCTTTCCCTTCTCTCCCTCCCTCCCTGGAGACCTGGAAACCCTGGCTTTCCTTGCTAGCCTTCCTTCTTTTCCTTTCCTTCCATTCCTCCCTCCCTCCCTCCCTCCCTCCCTGGAGACCTGGAAACCCTTCGAGTCTAGGAAGTTAAGACACTGTTTCCAGGTCTTCAGTGAGGGACGGAGGAAAGGGAGGTAAAGGAAAAAAGGAAGTCTAGCAAGGAAAGCCAGGGTTGCCAGGTCACCAGGGAGGGAGGGAGGGAGAGGAGGAGGGGAAAGGAAAAGAAGGGAGTCTTAGAAGTTATGCCAGGGTTTCCAGGTCTCCTTCCCTCCTGGAGACCTGGAAACCGTGGCTTAACTTCCTAGACTCCCAGGGTTTCAAGGTCTCCAGGGAGGGAGGGAGAGAAGGGAAAGGAAAAGAAAGGAGTCCTTTCCCTTCTCTCCCTCCCTCCCTGGAGACCTGGAAACCCTTGCTTTCCTTGCTAGCCTTCCTTCTTTTCCTTTCCTTCCATCCCTCCCTCCCTCCCTCCCTCCCTCCCTGGAGACCTTGAAACCCTTGTAGTCTAGGAAGTTAAGCCACTGTTTCCAGGTCTTCAGGGAGGGAGGGAGGGAAGGGAGGTAAAGGGAAAAAAGGAAATCTACCAAGGAAAGCCAGGGTTGCCAGGTCACCAGGGAGGGAGGGAGGGAGAGGAGGAGGGGAAAGGAAAAGAAGGGAGTCTTAGAAGTTATGCCAGGGTTTCCAGGTCTCCAGGGAGGGAAGGAGGGAGAGAAGGGAAAGGACTCCTTTCTTTTCCTTTCCCTTCTCTCCCTCCCTCCCTGGAGACCTGGAAACCCTGGGAGTCTAGGAAGTTAAGCCACGGTTTCCAGGTCTTCAGGGAGGGAGGGAGGGAAGGGAGGTAAAGGAAAAGAAGGCTAGCAAGGAAAGCCAGGATTGCCAGGTCACCAGGGAAGGAGGGAGGGAGGGAAAGAAGGGAAAGGAAAGAAGGGAGTCTAGGAAGTTTAGCTTGGGTTTCCAGGTCTCCAGGGAGGGAGGGACAGAGGGAGGGAAGGAAGGAAAGGAAAAGAAGGGAGTCTGGGAAGGTAGGCCGGGTTTCCAGGTCTCCAGGGAGGGAGGGATGGAGAGATGGAAAGGACTCCGTTCTTTTCCTTTCCCTTCCTTCCCTCCGTCCCTCCCTCCCTGGAGACCTGGATACCCAAGGTTAACTTCCTAGACTCCCTTCTTTCCTTTCCCTTCTCTCCTCCCTCCCTGGAGACCTGGAAACCCTGGCTTTCCTTGCTAGCCTTCCTTCTTTTCCTTTACCTCCCTTCCTCCCTCCCTCCCTGGAGACCTGGAAACCCTTGGAGTCTAGGAAGTTAAGCCACTGTTTCCAGGTCTTCAGGGAGGGAGGGAAGGAAGGGAGGTAAAGGAAAAAAAGGAAGTCTAGCAAGGAAAGCCAGGGTTGCCAGGTCACCAGGGAGGGAGGGAGGGAGAGGAGGAGGGGAAAGGAAAAGAAGGGAGTCTTAGAAGTTATGCCAGGGTTTCCAGGTCTCCAGGGAGGGAAGGAGGGAGAGAAGGGAAAGGACTCCTTTCTTTCCTTTCCCTTCTCTCCCTCCCTCCCTGGAGACCTGGAAACCCTGGGAGTCTAGGAAGTTAAGCCACGGTTTCCAGGTCTTCAGGGAGGGAGGGAGGGAAGGGAGGTAAAGGAAAAGAAGGCTAGCAAGGAAAGCCAGGATTGCCAGGTCACCAGGGAAGGAGGGAGGGAGGGAAAGAAGGGAAAGGAAAAGAAGGGAGTCTAGGAAGTTTAGCTTGGGTTTTCAGGTCTCCAGGGAGGGAGGGACAGAGGGAGGGAAGGAAGGAAAGGAAAAGAAGGGAGTCTGGGAAGGTAGGCCCGGGTTTCCAGGTCTCCAGGGAGGGAGGGATGGAGAGATGGGAAAGGACTCCGTTCTTTTCCTTTCCCTTCCTTCCCTCCGTCCCTCCCTCCCTGGAGACCTGGATACCCAAGGTTAACTTCCTAGACTCCCTTCTTTTCCTTTCCCTTCTCTCCCTCCCTCCCTGGAGACCTGGAAACCCTGGCTTTCCTTGCTAGCCTTCCTTCTTTTCCTTTACCTCCCTTCCCTCCCTCCCTCCCTGGAGAACTTGGAAACCCTTGAAGTCTAGGAAGTTAAGACACTGTTTCCAGGTCTTCAGGGAGGGAGGGAGGGAAGGGAGGTAAAGGAAAAAAAGGAAGTCTAGCAAGGAAAGCCAGGGTTGCCAGGTCACCAGGGAGGGAGGGAGGGAGAGAGGAGGGGAAAGGAAAAGAAGGGAGTCTTAGAAGTTTTGCCAGGGTTTCCAGGTCTCCAGGAGGGAAGGAGGGAGAGAAGGGAAAGGACTCCTTTCTTTTCCTTTCCCTTCTCTCCCTCCCTCCCTGGAGACCTTGAAACCCTGGGAGTCTAGGAAGTTAAGCCACGGTTTCCAGGTCTTCAGGGAGGGAGGGAGGGAAGGGAGGTAACGGAAAAGAAGGAAGACTAGCAAGGAAAGCCAGGGTTGCCAGGTCACCAGGGAGGGAGAGGAGGAGGGGAAAGGAAAAGAAGGGAGTCTAGGAAGTTGTGCTAGGGTTTCCAGGTCTCCAGGGAGGGAGGGAGGGAGGGAAGGGTAAGGAAAAGATGGAAGGCCAGCAAGGAAAGCTAGGTTTGCCAGGTCACCAAGGAGGGAGGGAGGGAAGGAAGGGAATGGAAAAGAAGGGATTCTAGGAAGTTAGGCCAGGTTTCCAGGTCTCCAGGGAGGGAGGGAAGGGGGGGGAAAGAAGGGAAAGGAAAAGAAGGGAGTCTAGGAAGTTTAGCTTGGGTTTCCAGGTCTCCAGGGAGGGAGGGACAGAGGGAGGGAAGGAAGGAAGGAAAAGAAGGGACTCTGGAAGGTAGGCCCGGGGTTCCAGGTCTCCAGGGAGGGAGGGAGGGAGAGATGGGAAAGGACTCCGTTCTTTTCCTTTCCCTTCCTTCCCTCCCTCCCTCCCTCCCTGGAAACCTGGATACCCAAGGTTAACTTCCTAGACTCCCTTCTTTTCCTTTCCCTTCTCTCCCTCCCTCCCTGGAGACCTTGAAACCCTGGGAGTCTAGGAAGTTAAGCCACGGTTTCCAGGTCTTCAGGGAGGGAGGGAGGGAAGGGAGGTAAAGGAAAAGAAGTAAGGCTAGCAAGGAAAGCCAGGGTTGCCAGGTCACCAGGGAGGGAGAGGAGGAGGGGAAAGAAAAAGAAGGGAGTCTAGGAAGTTATGCTAGGGTTTCCAGGTCTCCAGGGAGGGAGGGAGGGAGGGAAGGGTAAGGAAAAGATGTAAGGCCAGCAAGGAAAGCTAGGGTTGCCAGGTCACCAGGGAGGGAGGGAAGGAAGGGAATAGAAAAGAAGGGATTCTAGGAAGTTAGACCAGGTTTCCAGGTCTCCAAGGAGGGAGGGAGGGAGAGAAGGGAAAGGACTCCCTTCTTTTCCTTTCCCTTCCTTCCCTCCGTCCCTCTCTCCCTGGAGACCTGGAAACCCAAGGTTAACTTCCTAGACTCCCTTCTTTTCCTTTCCCTTCTCTCCCTCCCTCCCTGGAGACCTGGAAACCCTTGCTTTCCTTGCTAGCCTTCCTTCTTTTCCTTTCCTTCCATCCCTCCCTCCCTCCCTCCCTCCCTCCCTCCCTCCCTGGAGACCTGGAAACCCTTGGAGTCTAGGAAGTTAAGCCACTGTTTCCAGGTCTTCAGGGAAGGAGGGAAGGAAGGGAGGTAAAGGAAAAAAAGGAAGTCTAGCAAGGAAAGCCAGGGTTGCCAGGTCACCAGGGAGGGAGGGAGGGAGAGGAGGAGGGGAAAGGAAAAGAAGGGAGTCTTAGAAGTTATGCCAGGGTTTCCAGGTCTCCAGGGAGGGAAGGAGGGAGAGAAGGGAAAGGACTCCTTTCTTTTCCTTTCCCTTCTCTCCCTCCCTCCCTGGAGACCTGGAAACCCTGGGAGTCTAGGAAGTTAAGCCACGGTTTCCAGGTCTTCAGGGAGGGAGGGAGGGAAGGGAGGTAAAGGAAAAGAAGTAAGGCTAGCAAGGAAAGCCAGGATTGCCAGGTCACCAGGGAAGGAGGGAGGGAGGGAAAGAAGGGAAAGGAAAAGAAGGGAGTCTAGGAAGTTTAGCTTGGGTTTTCAGGTCTCCAGGGAGGGAGGGACAGAGGGAGGGAAGGAAGGAAAGGAAAAGAAGGGAGTCTGGGAAGGTAGGCCCGGGTTTCCAGGTCTCCAGGGAGGGAGGGATGGAGAGATGGGAAAGGACTCTGTTCTTTTCCTTTCCCTTCCTTCCCTCCGTCCCTCCCTCCCTGGAGACCTGGATACCCAAGGTTAACTTCCTAGACTCCCTTCTTTTCCTTTCCCTTCTCTCCCTCCCTCCCTGGAGACCTGAAACCCTGGCTTTCCTTGCTAGCCTTCCTTTCTTCCTTTACCTCCCTTCCCTCCCTCCCTCCCTGGAGACCTGGAAACCCTTGGAGTCTAGGAAGTTAAGACACTGTTTCCAGGTCTTCAGGGAGGGAGGGAGGGAAGGGAGGTAAAGGGAAAAAAGGAAGTCTAGCAAGGAAAGCCAGGGTTGCCAGGTCACCAGGGAGGGAGGGAGGGAGAGGAGGAGGGGAAAGGAAAAGAAGGGAGTCTTAGAAGTTTTGCCAGGGTTTCCAGGTCTCCAGGGAGGGAAGGAGGGAGAGAAGGGAAAGGACTCCTTTCTTTTCCTTTACCTTCTCTCCCTCCCTCCCTGGAGACCTTGAAACCCTGGGAGTCTAGGAAGTTAAGCCACGGTTTCCAGGTCTTAAGGGAGGGAGGGAGGGAAAGAAGGGAAAGGAAAAGAAGGGAGTCTAGGAAGTTTAGTTTGGGTTTCCAGGTCTCCAGGGAGGGAGGGACAGAGGGAGGGAAGGAAGGAAAGGAAAAGAAGGGAGTCTGGGAAGGTTGGCCCGGGTTTCCAGGTCTCCAGGGAGTGAGGGAGGGAGAGATGGGAAAGGACTCCGTTCTTTTCCTTTCCCTTCCTTCCCTCCCTCCCTCCCTCCCTGGAAACCTGGATACCCAAGGTTAACTTCCTAGACTCCCTTCTTTCCTTTCCCTTCTCTCCCTCCCTCCCTGGAGACCTGGAAACCCTTGCTTTCCTTGCTAGCCTTCCTTCTTTTCCTTTCCTTCCATCCCTCCCTCCCTCCCTCCCTCCCTCCCTCCCTCCCTCCCTCCCTGGAGACCTGGAAACCCTTGGAGTCTAGGAAGTTAAGCCACTGTTTCCAGGTCTTCAGGGAGGGAGGGAGGGAAGGAAGGTAAAGGAAAAAAAGGAAGTCTAGCAAGGAAAGCCAGGGTTTCCAGGTCACCAGGGAGGGAGGGAGAGGAGGAGGGGAAAGGAAAAGAAGATAGTCTTAGAAGTTATGCCAGGGTTTCCAGGTCTCCAGGGAGGGAAGGAGGGAGAGAAGGGAAAGGACTCCTTTCTTTTCCTTTCCTTCTCTCCCTCCCTCCCTGGAGACCTGGAAACCCTGGGAGTCTAGGAAGTTAAGCCACGGTTTCCAGGTCTTCAGGGAGGGAGGGAGGGAAGGGAGGTAAAGGAAAAGAAGGAAGGCTAGCAAAGAAAACAAGGGTTGCCAGGTCACCAGGGAAGGAGGGAGGGAGGGAAAGAAGGGAAAGGAAAAGAAGGGAGTCTAGGAAGTTTAGCTTGGGTTTCCAGGTCTTCAGGGAGGGAGGGACAGAGGGAGGGAAGGAAGGAAAGGAAAAGAAGGGAGTCTGGGAAGGTAGGCCCGGGTTTCCAGGTCTCCAGGGAGGGAGGGATGGATGGAGAGATGGGAAAGGACTCCGTTCTTTTCCTTTCCCTTCCTTCCCTCTGTCCCTCCCTCCCTGGAGACCTGGATACCCAAGGTAACTTCCTAGACTCCCTTTTTTTTCCTTTCCCTTCTCTCCCACCCTCCCTGGAGACCTGGAAACCCTGGCATTCCTTGCTAGCCTTCCTTCTTTTCCATTCCTTCCACCCCTCCCTCCCTACCTCCCTCCCTGGAGACCTGGAAACCCTTGGAGTCTAGGAAGTTAAGACACTGTTTCCAGGTCTTCAGGGAGGGAGGGAGGGAAGGGAGGTAAAGGAAAAAAAGGAAGTCTAGCAAGGAAAGCCAGGGTTCCCAGGTCACCAGGGAGGGAGGGAGGGAGAGGAGGAGCGGAAAGGAAAAGAAGGGAGTCTTAGAAGTTATGCAGGGTTTCCAGGTCTCCAGGGAGGGAAGGAGGGAGAGAAGGGAAAGGACTCCTTTCTTTTCCTTTCCCTTCTCTCCCTCCCTCCCTGGAGACCTTGAAACCCTGGGAGTCTAGGAAGTTAAGCCACGGTTTCCAGGTTTCCAGGGAGGGAAGGAGGGAGAGAAGGGAAAGGACTCCTTTCTTTTCCTTTCCCTTCTCTCTTTCCCTCCTGGAGACCTTGAAACCCTGGGAGTCTAGGAAGTTAAGCCACGGTTTCCAGGTCTTCAGGGAGGGAGGGAGGGAAGGGAGGTAAAGGAAAAGAAGGAAGGCTAGCAAGGATAGCCAGGGTTGCCAGGTCACCAGGGAGGGAGAGGAGGAAGTGAAAGAAAAAGAAGGGAGTCTAGGAAGTTATGCTAGGGTTTCCAGGTCTCCAGGGAGGGAGGGAGGGAGGGAGGGAAGGGTAAGGAAAAGATATAAGGCCAGCAAGGAAAGCTAGGGTTGCCAGGTCACCAGGGAGGGAGGGAAGGAAGGGAATAGAAAAGAAGGGATTCTAGGAAGTTAGACCAGGTTTCCAGGTCTCCAAGGAGGGAGGGAGGGAGAGAAGGGAAAGGACTCTCTTCTTTTCCTTTCCCTTCCTTCCCTCCGTCCCTCTCTCCCTGGAGACCTGGAAACCCAAGGTTAACTTCCTAGACTCCCTCTTTTCCTTTCCCTTCTCTCCCTCCCTCCCTGGAGACCTGGAAACCCTTGCTTTCCTTGCTAGCCTTCCTTCTTTTCCTTTCCTTCCATCCCTCCCTCCCTCCCTCCCTCCCTCCCTGGAGACCTGGAAACCCTTGGAGTCTAGGAAGTTAAGCCACTGTTTCCAGGTCTTCAGGGAGGGAGGGAAGGAAGGGAGGTAAAGGAAAAAAAGGAAGTCTAGCAAGGAAAGCCAGGGTTGCCAGGTCACCAGGGAGGGAGGGAGGGAGAGGAGGAGGGGAAAGGAAAAGAAGGGAGTCTTAGAAGTTATGCCAGGGTTTCCAGGTCTCCAGGGAGGGAAGGAGGGAGAGAAGGGAAAGGACTCCTTTCTTTTCCTTTCCCTTCTCTCCCTCCCTCCCTGGAGACCTGGAAACCCTGGGAGTCTAGGAAGTTAAGCCACGGTTTCCAGGTCTTCAGGGAGGGAGGGAGGGAAGGGAGGTAAAGGAAAAGAAGTAAGGCTAGCAAGGAAAGCCAGGATTGCCAGGTCACCAGGGAAGGAGGGAGGGAGGGAAAGAAGGGAAAGGAAAAGAAGGGAGTCTAGGAAGTTTAGCTTGGGTTTCCAGGTCTCCAGGGAGGGAGGGACAGAGGGAGGGAAGGAAGGAAAGGAAAAGAAGGGAGTCTGGGAAGGTAGGCCCGGGTTTCCAGGTCTCCAGGGAGGGAGGGAGGGAGAGATGGGAAAGGACTCCGTTCTTTTTCTTTCCCTTCCTTCCTCCGTCCCTCCCTCCCTGGAGACCTGGATACCCAAGGTTAACTTCCTAGACTCCCTTCTTTTCCTTTCCCTTCTCTCCCTCCCTCCCTGGAGACCTGGAAACCCTGGCTTTCCTTGCTAGCCTTCCTTCTTTTCCTTTACCTCCCTTCCCTCCCTCCCTCCCTGGAGACCTGGAAACCCTTGGAGTCTAGGAAGTTAAGACACTGTTTCCAGGTCTTCAGGGAGGGAGGGAGGGAAGGGAGGTAAAGGAAAAAAAGGAAGTCTAGCAAGGAAAGCCAGGGTTGCCAGGTCACCAGGGAGGGAGGGAGGGAGAGGAGGAGGGGAAAGGAAAAGAAGGGAGTCTTAGAAGTTTTTCCAGGGTTTCCAGGTCTCCAGGGAGGGAAGGAGGGAGAGAAGGGAAAGGACTCCTTTCTTTTCCTTTCCCTTCTCTCCCTCCCTCCCTGGAGACCTTGAAACCCTGGGAGTCTAGGACGTTAAGCCACGGTTTCCAGGTATTCAGGGAGGGAGGGAGGGAAGGGAGGTAACGGAAAAGAAGGAAGACTAGCAAGGAAAGCCAGGGTTGCCAGGTCACCAGGGAGGGAGAGGAGGAGGGAAAAGAAAAAAGAAGGGAGTCTAGGAAGTTATGCTAGGGTTTCCAGGTCTCCAGGGAGGGAGGGAGGGAGGGAAGGGTAACGAAAAGATGGAAGGCCAGCAAGGAAAGCTAGGGTTGCCAGGTCACCAGGGAGGGAGGGAGGGAAGGAAGGGAATGGAAAAGAAGGGATTCTAGGAAGTTAGGCCAGGTTTCCAGGTCTCCAGGGAGGGAGGGAGGGAGGGAAAGAAGGGAAAGGAAAAGAAGGGATTCTAGGAAGTTTAGCTTGGGTTTCCAGGTCTCCAGGGAGGGAGGGACAGAGGGAGGGAAGGAAGGAAAGGAAAAGAAGGGAGTCTGGGAAGGTAGGCCCGGGTTTCCAGGTCTCCAGGGAGGGAGGGATGGATGGAGTGATGGGAAAGGACTCCGTTCTTTTCCTTTCCCTTCCTTCCCTCCGTCCCTCCCTCCCTGGAGACCTGGATACCCAAGGTTAACTTCCTAGACTCCCTTTTTTTCCTTTCCCTTCTCTCCCTCCCTCCCTGGAGACCTGGAAACCCTGGCTTTCCTTGCTAGCCTTCCTTCTTTTCCTTTCCTTCCATCCCTCCCTCCCTCCCTCCCTCCCTGGAGACCTGGAAACCCTTGGAGTCTAGGAAGTTAAGACACTGTTTCCAGGTCTTCAGGGAGGGAGGGAGGGAAGGGAGGTAAAGGAAAAAAAGGAAATCTAGCAAGGAAAGCCAGGGTTGCCAGATCACCAGGGAAGGAGGAAGCGAGAGGAGGAGGGGAAAGGAAAAGAAGGGAGTCTTAGAAGTTATGCCAGGGTTTCCAGGTCTCCAGGGAGGGAAGGAGGGAGAGAAGGGAAAGGACTCCTTTCTTTTCCTTTCCCTTCTCTCCCTCCCTCCCTGGAGACCTTGAAACCCTGGGAGTCTAGGAAGTTAAGCCACGGTTTCCAGGTCTCCAGGGAGGGAAGGAGGAGAGAAGGAAAGGACTCCTTTCTTTTCCTTTCCCTTCTCTCTTTCCCTCCCTGGAGACCTTGAATCCCTGGGAGTCTAGGAAGTTAAGCCACGGTTTCCAGGTCTTCAGGGAGGGAGGGAGGGAAGGGAGGTAAAGGAAAAGAAGGAAGGCTAGCAAGGAAATCCAGGGTTGCCAGGTCACCAGGGAGGGAGAGGAGGAGGGGAAAGAAAAAGAAGGGAGTCTAGGAAGTTATGCTAGGGTTTCCAGGTCTCTAGGGAGGGAGGGAGGGAGAGAAGGGAAAGGACTCCCTTCTTTTCCTTTCCCTTCCTTCCCTCCCTCCCTCCCTCCCTGAAGACATGGAATCCCTGGGAGTCTAGGAAGTTAAGCCACGGTTTCCATGTCTTCCGGGAGGGAGGGAGGGAGGGAGGGAGGGAGGGAGGGAAGGGAAAGAAGGGAAAGGAAAAGAAGGGAGTCTAGGAAGTTAAGCTTGGGTTTCCAGGTCTCCAGGGAAGGAGGGACGGAGGAGGGAAGAAAAGGAAAAGAAGGGAGTCTAGGAAGGTAGGCCAGGGTTTCCAGGTCTCCAGGGAAAGAGGGAGAGAAGGGAAAGGAAAAGAAACATGGTTAGAAAGGAAAGCCAGGGTTGCCAGGTCACCAAGGAAGGGGGGAGGTAGAGGAGGAGGGGAAAGGAAAAGAAGGGAGTCTTAGAAGTTATGCCAGGGTTTCCAGGTCTCCAGGGAGGGAGGGAGGGAGAGAAGGGAAAGGACTCCCTTCTTTTCCTTTCCCTTCCTTCCCTCCGTCCCTCCCTCCCTGGAGACGTGGAAACCCTGGGAGTCTAGGAAGTTAAGCCACGGTTTCCAGGTGTTCAGGGAGGGAGGGAGGGAAAGAAGGGAAAGGAAAAGAAGGGAGTCTAGGAAGTTTAGTTTGGGTTTCCAGGTCTCCAGGGAGGGAGGGACAGAGGAAGGGAAGGAAGGAAAGGAAAAGAAGGGAGTCTGGGAAGGTTGGCCAGGGTTTCCAGGTCTCCAGGGAGGGAGGGAGGGAGAGATGGGAAAGGACTCCGTTCTTTTCCTTTCCCTTCCCTCCCTCCCTCCCTCCCTCCCTGGAAACCTGGATACCCAAGGTTAACTTCCTGGACTCCCTTCTTTTCCTTTCCCTTCTCTCCCTCCCTCCCTGGAGACCTGGAAACCCTTGCTTTCCTTGCTAGCCTTCCTCTTTTCCTTTCCTTCCATCCCTCCCTCCCTCCCTCCCTCCCTCCCTCCCTGGAGACCTGGAAACCCTTGGAGTCTAGGAAGTTAAGCCACTGTTTCCAGGTCTTCAGGGAGGGAGGGAGGGAAGGAAGGTAAAGGAAAAGAAGGGAGTCTGGGAAGGTAGGCCCGGGTTTCCAGGTCTCCAGGGAGGGAGGGATGGATGGAGAGATGGGAAAGGACTCCGTTCTTTTCCTTTCCCTTCCTTCCCTCCCTCCCTCCCTCCCTGGAGACCTGGATACCCAAGGTTAACTTCCTAGACTCCTTTTTTTCCTTTCCCTTCTCTCCCTCCCTCCAAGACCTGGAAACCCTGGCTTTCCTTGCTAGCCTTCCTTCTTTTCCTTTCCTTCCCATCCCTCCCTCCCTCCCTCCCTCCCTCCCTCCCTCCCTGGAGACCTGGAAACCCTTGGAGTCTAGGAAGTTAAGACACTGTTCCAGGTCTTCAGTGAGGGACGGAGGGAAGGGAGGTAAAGGAAAAAAAGGAAGTCTAGCAAGGAAGCCAGGGTTGCCAGGTCACCAGGGAGGGAGGGAGGGAGAGGAGGAGGGGAAAGGAAAAGAAGGGAGTCTTAGAAGTTATGCCAGGGTTTCCAGGTCTCCAGGGAGGGAAGGAGGGAGAGAAGGGAAAGGACTCCTTTCTTTTCCTTTCCCTTCTCTCCCTCCCTCCCTGGAGACCTTGAAACCCTGGGAGTCTAGGAAGTTAAGCCACGGTTTCCAGGTCTCCAGGGAGGGAAGGAGGGAGAGAAGGAAAGGACTCCTTTCTTTTCCTTTCCCTTCTCTCTTTCCCTCCCTGGAGACCTTGAAACCCTGGGAGTCTAGGGAAGTTAAGCCACGGTTTCCAGGTCTTCAGGGAGGGAGGGAGGGAAGGGAGGTAAAGGAAAAGAAGGAAGGCTAGCAAGGATAGCCAGGGTTGCCAGATCACCAGGGAGGGAGAGGAGGAAGGGAAAGAAAAAGAAGGGAGTCTAGGAAGTTATGCTAGGTTTTCCAGGTCTCCAGGGAGGGAGGGAGGGAGGGAAGGGTAAGGAAAAGATGTAAGGCCAGCAAGGAAAGCTAGGGTTGCCAGGTCCCCAGGGAGGGAGGGAAGGAAGGGAATAGAAAAGAAGGGATTCTAGGAAGTTAGACCAGGTTTCCAGGTCCTCCAAGGAGGGAGGGAGGGAGAGAAGGGAAAGGACTCCCTTCTTTTCCTTTCCCTTCCTTCCCTCCGTCCCTTCTCCCTGGAGACCTGGGAACCCAAGGTTAACTTCCTAGACTCCCTTCTTTTCCTTTCCCTTCTCTCCCTCCCTCCCTGGAGACCTGGAAACCCTTGCTTTCCTTGCTAGCCTTCCTTCTTTTCCTTTCCTTCCATCCCTCCCTCCCTCCCTCCCTCCCTCCCTGGAGACCTGGAAACCCTTGGAGTCTAGGAAGTTAAGCCACTGTTTCCAGGTCTTCAGGGAGGGAGGGAGGGAAGGGAGGTAAAGGAAAAAAGGAAATCTACCAAGGAAAGCCAGGGTTGCCAGGTCACCAGGGAGGGAGGGAGGGAGAGGAGGAGGGGAAAGGAAAAGAAGGGAGTCTTAGAAGTTATGCCAGGGTTTCCAGGTCTCCAGGGAGGGAAGGAGGGAGAGAAGGAAAGGACTCCTTTCTTTTCCTTTCCCTTCTCTCCCTCCCTCCCTGGAGACCTGGAAACCCTGGGAGTCTAGGAAGTTAAGCCACGGTTTCCAGGTCTTCAGGGAGGGAGGGAGGGGAGGGAGGTAAAGGAAAAGAAGGCTAGCAAGGAAAGCCAGGATTGCCAGGTCACCAGGGGAACGAGGAGGGAGGGAGGAAAGAAGGGAAAGGAAAAGAAGGGAGTCTAGGAAGTTTAGCTTCGGTTTCCAGGTCTCCAGGGAGGGAGGGACAGAGGGAGGGAAGGAAGGAAAGGAAAAGAAGGGAGTCTGGAAGGTAGGCCCGGGTTTCCAGGTCTCCAGGGAGGGAGGGATGGAGAGATGGGAAAGGACTCCGTTCTTTTCCTTTCCCTTCCTTCCCTCCGTCCCTCCCTCCCTGGAGACTGGATACCCAAGGTTAACTTCCTAGACTCCTTCTTTTCCTTTCCTTCTCTCCCTCCCTCCCTGGAGACCTGGAAACCCTGGCTTTCCTTGCTAGCCTTCCTTCTTTTCCTTTACCTCCCTTCCCTCCCTCCCTCCCTGGAGACCTGGAAACTCTTGGAGTCTAGGAAGTTAAGACACTGTTTCCAGGTCTTCAGGAGGGAGGGAGGAAGGGAGGTAAAGGAAAAAAAGGAAGTCTAGCAAGGAAAGCCAGGGTTGCCAGGTCACCAGGGAGGGAGGGAGGGAGAGGAGGAGGGGAAAGGAAAAGAAGGGAGTCTAGGAAGTTGTGCTAGGGTTTCCAGGTCTCCAGGGAGGGAGGGAGGGAGGGAGGGAGGGAAGGGTAAGGAAAAGATGGAAGGCCAGCAAGGAAAGCTAGGGTTGCCAGGTCACCAGGGAGGGAGGGAGGGAAGGAAGGGAATGGAAAAGAAGGGATTCTAGGAAGTTAGGCCAGGTTTCCAGGTCTCCAGGGAGGGAGGGAGGGGGGGGAAGAAGGGAAAGGAAAAGAAGGGAGTCTAGGAAGTTTAGCTTGGGTTTCCAGGTCTCCAGGGAGGGAGGGACAGAGGGAGGGAAGGAAGGAAAGGAAAAGAAGGGACTCTGGGAAGGTAGGCCGGGGTTCCAGGTCTCCAGGGAGGGAGGGAGGGAGAGATGGGAAAGGACTCCGTTCTTTTCCTTTCCCTTCCTTCCCTCCGTCCCTCCCTCCCTGGAAACCTGGATACCCACGGTTAACTCCTAGACTCCCTTCTTTTCCTTTCCCTTCTCTCCCTCCCTCCCTGGAGAACTTGAAACCCTGGGAGTCTACGAAGTTAAGCCACGGTTTCCAGGTCTTCAGGGAGGGAGGGAGGGAAGGGAGGTAAAGGAAAAGAAGTAAGGCTAGCAAGGAAAGCCAGGGTTGCCAGGTCACCAGGGAGGGAGAGGAGGAGGGGAAAGAAAAAGAAGGGAGTCTAGGAAGTTATGCTAGGGTTTCCAGGTCTCCAGGGAGGGAGGGAGGGAGGGAAGGGTAAGGAAAAGATGTAAGGCCAGCAAGGAAAGCTAAGGTTGCCAGGTCACCAGGGAGGGAGGGAGGGGAAGGAAGGGAATAGAAAAGAAGGGATTCTAGGAAGTTAGACCAGGTTTCCAGGTCTCCAAGGAGGGAGGGAGGGAGAGAAGGGAAAGGACTCCCTTCTTTTCCTTTCCCTTCCTTCCCTCCGTCCCTCCTCCCTGGAGGACCTGGAAACCCAAGGTTAACTTCCTAGACTCCCTTCTTTTCCTTTCCCTTCTCTCCCTCCCTCCTGGAGACCTGGAAACCCTTGCTTTCCTTGCTAGCCTTCCTTCTTTCCTTTCCTTCCATCCCTCCCTCCCTCCCTCCCTGGAGACCTGGAAACCCTTGGAGTCTAGGAAGTTAAGCCACTGTTTCCAGGTCTTCAGGGAGGGAGGGTGGGAAGGGAGGTAAAGGAAAAAAAGGGAAGTCTAGCAAGGAAAGCCAGGGTTGCCAGGTCACCAGGGAGGGAGGGAGGGAGAGGAGGAGGGGAAAGGAAAAGAAGGGAGTCTTAGAAGTTATGCCAGGGTTTCCAGGTCTCCAGGGAGGAAGGAGGGAGAGAAGGGAAAGGACTCCTTTCTTTTCCTTTCCTTCCTCCCTCCCTGGAGACCTGGAAACCTGGGAGTCTAGGAAGTTAAGCCACGGTTTCCAGGTCTTCAGGGAGGGAGGGAGGGAAGGGAGGTAAAGGAAAAGAAGTAAGGCTAGCAAGGAAAGCCAGGATTGCCAGGTCACCAGGGAAGGAGGGAGGGAGGGAAAGAAGGGAAAGGAAAAGAAGGGAGTCTAGGAATTTTAGCTTGGGTTTCCAGGTCTCCAGGGAGGGAGGGACAGAGGGAGGGAAGGAAGGAAAGGAAAAGAAGGGAGTCTGGGAAGGTAGGCCCGGGTTTCCAGGTCTCCAGGGAGGGAGGGATGGAGAGATGGGAAAGGACTCCGTTCTTTTCCTTTCCCTTCCTTCCTCCGTCCCTCCCTCCCTGGAGACCTGGATACCCAAGGTTAACTTCCTAGACTCCCTTCTTTTCCTTTCCCTTCTCTCCCTCCCTCCCTGGAGACCTGGAAACCCTGGCTTTCCTTGCTAGCCTTCCTTCTTTTCCTTTCCTTCCCTCCCAACCTCCCTCCCTCCCTCCCTGGAGACCTGGAAACCCTTGGAGTCTAGGAAGTTAAGACACTGTTTCCAGGTCTTCAGGGAGGGAGGGAGGGAAGGGGGGTAAAGGGAAAAAAGGAAGTCTAGCAAGGAAAGCCAGAGTTGCCAGGTCACCAGGGAGGGAGGGAGGGAGAGGAGGAGGGGAAAGGAAAAGAGGGGAGTTTTAGAAGTTATGCCAGGGTTTCCAGGTCTCCAGGGAGGGAAGGAGGGAGAGAAGGGAAAGGACTCCTTTCTTTTCCTTTCCCTTCTCTCCCTCCCTCCCTGGAGACCTTGAAACCCTGGGAGTCTAGGAAGTTAAGCCACGGTTTCCAGGTCTCCAGGGAGGGAAGGAGGGAGAGAAGGGAAAGGACTCCTTTCTTTTCCTTTCCCTTCTCTCTTTCCCTCCCTGGAGACCTTGAAACCCTGGGAGTCTAGGAAGTTAAGCCACGGTTTCCAGGTCTTCAGGGAGGGAGGGATGGAAGGGAGGTAAAGGAAAAGAAGGAAGGCTAGCAAGGAAAGCCAGGCTGCCAGGTCACCAGGGAGGGAGAGAGGAGGGGAAAGAAAAAGAAGGGAGTCTAGGAAGTCATGCTAGGGTTTCCAGGTCTCCAGAGGGAGGGAGGGAGGGAAGGGTAAGGAGATAAGGCCAGAGAAAAGATGTAAGCAGCAAGAAAGCTAGGGTTGCCAGGTCACCAGGGAGGGAGGGAGGGAAGGAAGGGAATAGAAAAGAAGGGATTCTAGGAAGTTAGACCAGGTTTCCAGGTCTCCAAGGAGGGAGGGAGGGAGAGAAGGGAAAGGACTCCCTTCTTTTCCTTTCTCTTCCTTCCCTCCGTCCCTCCCTCCCTGGAGACCTGGAAACCCCAAGGTTAACTTCCTAGACTCCCTTCTTCCTTTCCCTTCTCTCCCTCCTCCCTGAAGACCTGGAAACCCTGGCTTTCCTTGCTAGCCTTTTTTTTTTCCTTTCCTTCCATACCTCCCTCCCTCCGTCCCTCTCTGGAGACCTGGAAACCCTGGGAGTCTAGGAAATTAAGCCAAGGTTTCCAGGTCTTCAGGGAGGGAGGGAGGGAAAGGAGGTAAAGAAAAGAAGGAAGGCTAGCAAGAGCAAGGAAAGCCAGGGTTGCCAGGTCTCCAGGGAGGGAGGGAGAGTGAGGGAGGGAAGGGTAAGGAAAAGATGGAAGGCCAGCAAGGAAAGCTAGGGTTGCCAGGTCACCAGGGAGGGAGGGAGGGAAGGAAGGGAAAGGAAAAGAAGGGAGTCTAGGAAGTTAGGCCAGGGTTTCCAGGTCTCCAGGGAGGGAGGGAGGGAGAGAAGGGAAAAAAAAGAAATATGGCTAGAAAGGAAAGCCAGGGTGGCCAGATCACCAGGGAAGGAGGGAGGGAGGGAAAGAAGGGAAAGGAAAAGGAGGGAGTCTAGGAAGGTAGGCCAGGGTTTCCAGGTTTCCAGGGAAAGAGGGAGAGAAGGGAAAGGAAAAGAAACATGGCTAGAAAGGAAAGCCAGGGTTGCCAGGTCACCAAGGAAGGAGGGAGGGAGAGGAGGAGGGGAAAGGAAAAGAAGGGAGCCTTAGAAGTTATGCCAGGGTTTCCAGGTCTCCAGGGAGGGAGGGAAGGAGAGAAGGGAAAGGACTCCCTTCTTTTCCTTTCCCTTCCTTCCCTCCGTCCCTCCCTCCCTGGCGACCTGGAAACCCTGGGAGTCTAGGAAGTTAAGCCACGGTTTCCAGGTCTTCAGGGAGGGAGGGAGGGAAGGGAGGTAAAGGAAAAGAAGGAAGTCTAGCAAAGAAAGCGAGGGTTGCCAAGTCACCAGGGAAGGAGGGAGGGAGGAAAAGAAGGGAAAGGAAAAGAAGGGAGTCTAGGAAGTTTAGCTTGGGTTTCCAGGTCTCCAGGGAGGGAGGGACAGAGGGAGGGAAGGAAGGAAAGGAAAAGAAGGGACTCTGGGAAGGTAGGCCCGGGGTTCCAGGTCTCCAGGGAGGGAGGGAGGGAGAGATGGGAAAGGACTCCGTTCTTTTCCTTTCCCTTCCTTCCCTCCGTCCCTCCCTCCCTGGAAACCTGGATACCCAAGGTTAACTTCCTAGACTCCCTTCTTTTCCTTTCCCTTCTCTCCCTCCCTCCCTGGAGACCTTGAAACCCTGGGAGTCTAGGAAGTTAAGCCACGGTTTCCAGGTCTTCAGGGAGGGAGGGAGGGAAGGGAGGTAAAGGAAAAGAAGTAAGGCTAGCAAGGAAAGCCAGGGTTGCCAGGTCACCAGGGAGGGAGGGAGGGAGGGAAGGGTAAGGAAAAGATGTAAGGCCAGCAAGGAAAGCTAGGGTTGCCAGGTCAACAGGGAGGGAGGGAGGGAAGGAAGGGAATAGAAAAGAAGGGATTCTAGGAAGTTAGACCAGGTTTCCAGGTCTCCAAGGAGGGAGGGAGGGAGAGAAGGGAAAGGACTCCCTTCTTTTCCTTTCCCTTCCTTCCCTCCGTCCCTCCCCACCCTGGAGACCTGGAAACCCAAGGTTAACTTCCTAGACTCCCTTCTTTTCCTTTCCCTTCTCTCCCTCCCTCCCTGGAGACCTGGAAACCCTTGCTTTCCTTGCTAGCCTTCCTTCTTTTCCTTTCCTTCCATCCCTCCCTCCCTCCCTCCCTCCCTCCCTCCCTGGAGACCTGGAAACCCTTGCAGTCTAGGAAGTTAAGCCACTATTTCCAGGTCTTCAGGGAGGGAGGGAGGGAAGGGAGGTAAAGGAAAAACAGGAAGTCTAGCAAGGAAAGCCAGGGTTGCCAGGTCACCAGGGAAGGAGGGAGGGAGGGAAAGAAGGGAAAGGAAAAGAAGGGAGTCTAGGAAGTTTAGCTTGGGTTTCAGGTCTCCAGGGAGGGAGGGACAGAGGGAGGGAAGGAAGGAAAGGATAAGAAGGGAGTCTGGGACGGTAGGCCCGGGTTTCCAGGTCTCCAGGGAGGGAGGGAGGGAGAGATGGGAAAGGACTCCGTTCTTTTCCTTTCCCTTCCTTCCCTCCATCCCTCCCTCACTGTAGACCTGGATACCCAAGGTTAACTTCCTAGACTTCCTTCTTTTACTTTCCCTTGTCTCCCTCCCTCCCTGGAGACCTGGAAACCGAGGCTTTCCTTGCTAGCCTTCCTTCTTTTCCTTTCCTTCCATCCCTCCCTCCCTCCCTCCCTCCCTGGAGACCTGGAAACCCTTGGAGTCTAGGACGTTAAGACACTGTTTCCAGGTCTTCAGGGAGGGAGGGAGGGAAGGGAGGTAAAGGAAAAAAAGGAAGTCTAGCAAGGAAAGCCAGGGTTGCCAGGTCACCAGGGAGGGAGGGAGGGAGAGGAGGAGGGGAAAGGAAAAGAAGGGAGTCTTAGAAGTTTTTCCAGGGTTTCCAGGTCTCCAGGGAGGGAAGGAGGGAGAGAAGGGAAGGACTCCTTTCTTTTCCTTTCCCTTCTCTCCCTCCCTCCCTGGAGACCTGTAAACCCTTGCTTTCCTTGCTAGCCTTCCTTCTTTTCCTTTCCTTCCATCCCTCCCTCCCTCCCTCCCTCCCTCCCTGGAGACCTGGAAACCCTTGGAGTCTAGGAAGTTAAGCCACTGTTTCCAGGTCTTCAGGGAGGGAGGGAGGGAAGGGAGGTAAAGGAAAAAAAGGAAGTCTAGCAAGGAAAGCCAGGGTTGCCAGGTCACCAGGGAGGGAGGGAGGGAGAGGAGGAGGGGAAAGGAAAAGAAGGGAGTCTTACAAGTTATGCCAGGGTTTCCAGGTCTCCAGGGAGGGAAGGAGGGAGAGAAGGGAAAGGACTCCTTTCTTTTCCTTTCCCTTCTCTCCCTCCCTCCCTGGAGACGTGGAAACCCTGGGAGTCTAGGAAGTTAATCCACGGTTTCCAGGTCTTCAGGGAGGGAGGGAGGGAAGGGAGGTAAAGGAAAAGAAGTAAGGCTAGCAAGGAAAGCCAGGTTTCCAGGTCTCCAGGGAGGGAGGGAGGGAGGGAAAGAAGGGAAAGGAAAAGAAGGGAGTCTAGGAAGTTTAGCTTGGGTTTCCAGGTCTCCAGGGAGGGAGGGACAGAGGGAGGGAAGGAAGGAAAGGAAAAGATGGGAGTCTGGGAAGGTAGGCCCGGGTTTCCAGGTCTCCAGGGAGGGAGCGATGGAGAGATGGGAAAGGACTCCGTTCTTTTCCTTTCCCTTCCTTCCCTCCGTCCCTCCCTCCCTGGAGACCTGGATACCCAAGGTTAACTTCCTAGACTCCCTTCTTTTCCTTTCCCTTCTCTCCCTCCCTCCCTGGAGACCTGGAAACTCTGGCTTTCCTTGCTAGCCTTCCTTCTTTTCCTTTCCTTTCCTTCCATCCCTCCCTCCCTCCCTCCCTCCCTGGAGACCTGGAAACCCTTGGAGACTAGGAAGTTAAGACACTGTTTCCAGGTCTTCAGGGAGGGAGGGAGGGAAGGGAGGTAAAGGAAAAAAAGGAAGTCTAGCAAGGAAAGCCAGGGTTGCCAGGTAACCAGGGAGGGAGGGAGGGAGAGGAGGAGGGGAAAGGAAAAGAAGGGAGTCTAGGAAGTTTAGCTTGGGTTTCCAGGTCTCCAGGGAGGGAGGGACAGAGGGAGGGAAGGAAGGAAAGGAAAAGAAGGGAGTCTGGGAAGGTAGGCCCGGGTTTCCAGGTCTCCAGGGAGGGAGCGATGGAGAGATGGGAAAGGACTCCGTTCTTTTCCTTTCCCTTCCTTCCCTCCGTCCCTCCCTCCCTGGAGACCTGGATACCCAAGGTTAACTTCCTAGACTCCCTTCTTTTCCTTTCCCTTCTCTCCCTCCCTCCCTGGAGACCTGGAAACTCTGGCTTTCCTTGCTAGCCTTCCTTCTTTTCCTTTCCTTTCCTTCCATCCCTCCCTCCCTCCCTCCCTCCCTGGAGACCTGGAAACCCTTGGAGACTAGGAAGTTAAGACACTGTTTCCAGGTCTTCACGGAGGGAGGGAGGGAAGGGAGGTAAAGGAAAAAAAGGAAGTCTAGCAAGGAAAGCCAGGGTTGCCAGGTAACCAGGGAGGGAGGGAGGGAGAGGAGGAGGGGAAAGGAAAAGAAGGGAGTCTAGGAAGTTTAGCTTGGGTTTCCAGGTCTCCAGGGAGGGAGGGACAGAGGGAGGGAAGGAAGGAAAGGAAAAGAAGGGAGTCTGGGAAGGTAGGCCCGGGTTTCCAGGTCTCCAGGGAGGGAGCGATGGAGAGATGGGAAAGGACTCCGTTCTTTTCCTTTCCCTTCCTTCCCTCCGTCCCTCCCTCCCTGGAGACCTGGATACCCAAGGTTAACTTCCTAGACTCCCTTCTTTTCCTTTCCCTTCTCTCCCTCCCTCCCTGGAGACCTGGAAACCCTGGCTTTCCTTGCTAGCCTTCCTTCTTTTCCTTTACCTCCCTACCCTCCCTCCCTCCCTGGAGACCTGGAAACCCTTGGAGTATCTAGGAAGTTAAGACACTGTTTCCAGGTCTTCAGGGAGGGAGGGAGGGAAGGGAGGTAAAGTCAAAAAAGGAAGTCTAGCAAGGAAAGCCAGGGTTGCCAGGTCACCAGGGAGGGAGGGAGGGAGAGGAGGAGGGGAAAGGAAAAGAAGGGAGTCTTAGAAGTTTTGCCAGGGTTTCCAGGTCTCCAGGGAGGGAAGGAGGGAGAGAAGGGAAAGGACTCCTTTCTTTTCCTTACCCTTCTCTCCCTCCCTCCCTGGAGACCTTGAAACCCCGGGAGTCTAGGAAGTTAAGCCACGGTTTCCAGGTCTTCAGGGAGGGAGGAAGGGAAGGGAGGTAACGGAAAAGAAGGAAGACTAGCAAGGAAAGCCAGGGTTGCCAGGTCACCAGGGAGGGAGAGGGGAAAGAAAAAGAAGGGAGTCTAGGAAGTTGTGCTAGGGTTTCCACGTCTCCAGGGAGGGAGGGAGGGAGGGAAGGGTAAGGAAAAGATGGAAGGCCAGCAAGGAAAGCTAGGGTTGCCAGGTCACCAGGGAGGGAGGGAGGGAAGGAAGGGAATGGAAAAGAAGGGATTCTAGGAAGTTAGGCCAGGTTTCCAGGTCTCCAGGGAGGGAGGGAGGGAGGGAAAGAAGGGAAAGGAAAAGAAGGGAGTCTAGGAAGTTTAGCTTGGGTTTCCAGGTCTCCAGGGAGGGAGGGACAGAGGGAGGGAAGGAAGGAAAGGAAAAGATGGGAGTCTGGGAAGGTAGGCCCGGGTTTCCAGGTCTCCAGGGAGGGAGGGATGGAGAGATGGGAAAGGAGTCCGTTCATTTCCTTTCCCTTCCTTCCCTCCGTCCCTCTCTCCCTGGAGACCTGGATACCCAAGGTTAACTTCCTAGACTCCCTTCTTTTCCTTTCCCTTCTCTCCCTCCCTCCCTGGAGACCTGGAAACCCTGGCTTTCCTTGCTAGCCTTCCTTCTTTTCCTTTCCTTCCATCCCTCCCTCCTTCCCTCCCTCCCTGGAGACCTGGAAACCCTTGGAGTCTAGGAAGTTAAGACACTGTTTCCAGGTCTTCAGGGAGGGAGGGAGGGAAGGGAGGTAAAGGAAAAAAAGGAAGTCTAGCAAGGAAAGCCAGGGTTGCCAGGTCACCAGGGAGGGAGGGAGGGAGAGGAGGAGGGGAAAGGAAAAGAAGGGAGTCTTAGAAGTTATGCCAGGGTTTCCAGGTCTCCAGGGAGGGAAGGAGGGAGAGAAGGGAAAGGACTCCTTTCTTTTCCTTTCCCTTCTCTCCCTCCCTCCCTGGAGACCTTGAAACCCTGGGAGTCTAGGAAGTTAAGCCATGGTTTCCAGGTCTTCAGGGAGGGAGGGAGGGAAGGGAGGTAACGGAAAAGAAGGAAGACTAGCAAGGAAAGCCAGGGTTGCCCGGTCACCAGGGAGGGAGAGGAGGAGGGGAAAGAAAAAGAAGGGAGTCTAGGAAGTTATGCTAGGGTTTCCAGGTCTCCAGGGAGGGAGGGAGAGAGGGAGGGAAGGGTAAGGAAAAGATGGAAAGCCAGCAAGGAAAGCTAGGGTTGCCAGGTCACCAGGGAGGGAAGGAGAGAAGGGAAAGGAAAAGAAGGGAGTCTAGGAAGTTAGGCCAGGTTTCCAGGTCTCCAGGGAGGGAGGGAGGGAGGGAGGGAGGGAAAGAAGGGAAAGGAAAAGAAGGGAGTCTAGGAAGTTTAGCTTGGGTTTCCAGGTCTCCAGGGAGGGAGGGAGGGAGAGGAGGAGGGGAAAGGAAAAGAAGGGAGTCTTACAAGTTATGCCAGGGTTTCCAGGTCTCCAGGGAGGGAAGGAGGGAGAGAAGGGAAAGGACTCCTTTCTTTTCCTTTCCCTTCTCTCCCTCCCTCCCTGGAGACGTGGAAACCCTGGGAGTCTAGGAAGTTAATCCACGGTTTCCAGGTCTTCAGGGAGGGAGGGAGGGAAGGGAGGTAAAGGAAAAGAAGTAAGGCAAGCAAGGAAAGCCAGGTTTCCAGGTCTCCAGGGAGGGAGGGAGGGAGGGAAAGAAGGGAAAGGAAAAGAAGGGAGTCTAGGAAGTTTAGCTTGGGTTTCCAGGTCTCCAGGGAGGGAGGGACAGAGGGAGGGAAGGAAGGAAAGGAAAAGATGGGAGTCTGGGAAGGTAGGCCCGGGTTTCCAGGTCTCCAGGGAGGGAGCGATGGAGAGATGGGAAAGGACTCCGTTCTTTTCCTTTCCCTTCCTTCCCTCCGTCCCTCCCTCCCTGGAGACCTGGATACCCAAGGTTAACTTCCTAGACTCCCTTCTTTTCCTTTCCCTTCTCTCCCTCCCTCCCTGGAGACCTGGAAATTCTGGCTTTCCTTGCTAGCCTTCCTTCTTTTCCTTTCCTTTCCTTCCATCCCTCCCTCCCTCCCTCCCTCCCTGGAGACCTGGAAACCCTTGGAGACTAGGAAGTTAAGACACTGTTTCCAGGTCTTCAGGGAGGGAGGGAGGGAAGGGAGGTAAAGGAAAAAAAGGAAGTCTAGCAAGGAAAGCCAGGGTTGCCAGGTAACCAGGGAGGGAGGGAGGGAGAGGAGGAGGGGAAAGGAAAAGAAGGGAGTCTAGGAAGTTTTGCTTGGGTTTCCAGGTCTCCAGGGAGGGAGGGACAGAGGGAGGGAAGGAAGGAAAGGAAAAGAAGGGAGTCTGGGAAGGTAGGCCCGGGTTTCCAGGTCTCCAGGGAGGGAGCGATGGAGAGATGGGAAAGGACTCCGTTCTTTTCCTTTCCCTTCCTTCCCTCCGTCCCTCCCTCCCTGGAGACCTGGATACCCAAGGTTAACTTCCTAGACTCCCTTCTTTTCCTTTCCCTTCTCTCCCTCCCTCCCTGGAGACCTGGAAACTCTGGCTTTCCTTGCTAGCCTTCCTTCTTTTCCTTTCCTTTCCTTCCATCCCTCCCTCCCTCCCTCCCTCCCTGGAGACCTGGAAACCCTTGGAGACTAGGAAGTTAAGACACTGTTTCCAGGTCTTCACGGAGGGAGGGAGGGAAGGGAGGTAAAGGAAAAAAAGGAAGTCTAGCAAGGAAAGCCAGGGTTGCCAGGTAACCAGGGAGGGAGGGAGGGAGAGGAGGAGGGGAAAGGAAAAGAAGGGAGTCTAGGAAGTTTAGCTTGGGTTTCCAGGTCTCCAGGGAGGGAGGGACAGAGGGAGGGAAGGAAGGAAAGGAAAAGAAGGGAGTCTGGGAAGGTAGGCCCGGGTTTCCAGGTCTCCAGGGAGGGAGCGATGGAGAGATGGGAAAGGACTCCGTTCTTTTCCTTTCCCTTCCTTCCCTCCGTCCCTCCCTCCCTGGAGACCTGGATACCCAAGGTTAACTTCCTAGACTCCCTTCTTTTCCTTTCCCTTCTCTCCCTCCCTCCCTGGAGACCTGGAAACCCTGGCTTTCCTTGCTAGCCTTCCTTCTTTTCCTTTACCTCCCTACCCTCCCTCCCTCCCTGGAGACCTGGAAACCCTTGGAGTATCTAGGAAGTTAAGACACTGTTTCCAGGTCTTCAGGGAGGGAGGGAGGGAAGGGAGGTAAAGTCAAAAAAGGAAGTCTAGCAAGGAAAGCCAGGGTTGCCAGGTCACCAGGGAGGGAGGGAGGGAGAGGAGGAGGGGAAAGGAAAAGAAGGGAGTCTTAGAAGTTTTGCCAGGGTTTCCAGGTCTCCAGGGAGGGAAGGAGGGAGAGAAGGGAAAGGACTCCTTTCTTTTCCTTACCCTTCTCTCCCTCCCTCCCTGGAGACCTTGAAACCCCGGGAGTCTAGGAAGTTAAGCCACGGTTTCCAGGTCTTCAGGGAGGGAGGGAGGGAAGGGAGGTAACGGAAAAGAAGGAAGACTAGCAAGGAAAGCCAGGGTTGCCAGGTCACCAGGGAGGGAGAGGGGAAAGAAAAAGAAGGGAGTCTAGGAAGTTGTGCTAGGGTTTCCACGTCTCCAGGGAGGGAGGGAGGGAGGGAAGGGTAAGGAAAAGATGGAAGGCCAGCAAGGAAAGCTAGGGTTGCCAGGTCACCAGGGAGGGAGGGAGGGAAGGAAGGGAATGGAAAAGAAGGGATTCTAGGAAGTTAGGCCAGGTTTCCAGGTCTCCAGGGAGGGAGGGAGGGAGGGAAAGAAGGGAAAGGAAAAGAAGGGAGTCTAGGAAGTTTAGCTTGGGTTTCCAGGTCTCCAGGGAGGGAGGGACAGAGGGAGGGAAGGAAGGAAAGGAAAAGATGGGAGTCTGGGAAGGTAGGCCCGGGTTTCCAGGTCTCCAGGGAGGGAGGGATGGAGAGATGGGAAAGGAGTCCGTTCATTTCCTTTCCCTTCCTTCCCTCCGTCCCTCCCTCCCTGGAGACCTGGAAACCCAAGGTTAACTTCCTAGACTCCCTTCTTTTCCTTTCCCTTCTCTCCCTCCCTCCCTGGAGACCTGGAAACCCTGGCTTTCCTTGCTAGCCTTCCTTCTTTTCCTTTCCTTCCATCCCTCCCTCCTTCCCTCCCTCCCTGGAGACCTGGAAACCCTTGGAGTCTAGGAAGTTAAGACACTGTTTCCAGGTCTTCAGGGAGGGAGGGAGGGAAGGGAGGTAAAGGAAAAAAAGGAAGTCTAGCAAGGAAAGCCAGGGTTGCCAGGTCACCAGGGAGGGAGGGAGGGAGAGGAGGAGGGGAAAGGAAAAGAAGGGAGTCTTAGAAGTTATGCCAGGGTTTCCAGGTCTCCAGGGAGGGAAGGAGGGAGAGAAGGGAAAGGACTCCTTTCTTTTCCTTTCCCTTCTCTCCCTCCCTCCCTGGAGACCTTGAAACCCTGGGAGTCTAGGAAGTTAAGCCATGGTTTCCAGGTCTTCAGGGAGGGAGGGAGGGAAGGGACGTAACGGAAAAGAAGGAAGACTAGCAAGGAAAGCCAGGGTTGCCCGGTCACCAGGGAGGGAGAGGAGGAGGGGAAAGAAAAAGAAGGGAGTCTAGGAAGTTATGCTAGGGTTTCCAGGTCTCCAGGGAGGGAGGGAGAGAGGGAGGGAAGGGTAAGGAAAAGATGGAAAGCCAGCAAGGAAAGCTAGGGTTGCCAGGTCACCAGGGAGGGAAGGAGAGAAGGGAAAGGAAAAGAAGGGAGTCTAGGAAGTTAGGCCAGGTTTCCAGGTCTCCAGGGAGGGAGGGAGGGAGGGAGGGAGGGAAAGAAGGGAAAGGAAAAGAAGGGAGTCTAGGAAGTTTAGCTTGGGTTTCCAGGTCTCCAGGGAGGGAGGGACAGAGGGAGGGAAGGATGGAAAGGAAAAGAAGGGAGCCTGGGAAGGTAGGTCCGGGTTTCCAGGTCTCCAGGGAGGGAGGGAGGGAGAGATGGGAAAGGACTCCGTTCTTTTCCTTTCCCTTCCTTCCCTCCGTTCCTCCCTCCCTGGAGACCTGGATACCCAAGGTTAACTTCCTAGACTCCCTTCTTTTCCTTTCCCTTCTCTCCCTCCCTCCCTGGAGACCTGGAAACCCTGGCTTTCCTTGCTAGCCTTCGTTCTTTTCCTTTCCTTCCATCCCTCCCTCCCTCCCTCCCTCCCTCCCTGGAGACCTGGAAACCCTTGGAGTCTAGGAAGTTAAGACACTGTTTCCAGGTCTTCAGGGAGGGAGGGAGGGAAGGGAGGTAAAGGGAAAAAAGGAAGTCTAGCAAGGAAAGCCAGGGTTGCCAGGTCACCAGGGAGGGAGGGAGGGAGGGAGGGAGAGGAGGAGGGGAAAGGAAAAGAAGGGTGTCTTAGAAGTTTTGCCAGGGTTTCCAGGTCTCCAGGGAGGGAAGGAGGGAGAGAAGGGAAAGGACGCCTTTCTTTTTCTTTCCCTCCCTCCCTGGAGACCTTGAAACCCTGGGAGTCTAGGAAGTTAAGCCAAGGTTTCCAGGTCTTCAGGGAAGGAGGGAGGGAAGGGAGGTAAAGGAAAAGAAGGAAGGCTAGCAAGGAAAGCCAGGGTTGCCAGGTCACCAAGGAGGGAGAGGAGGGAAGGAAGGGAATGGAAAAGAAGGGATTCTAGGAAGTTAGGCCAGGTTTCCAGGTCTCCAGGGAGGGAGGGAGGGAGAGAAGGGAAAGGACTCCCTTCTTTTCCTTTCCCTTCCTTCCCTCCGTCCCTCCCTCCCTGGAGACCTGGAAACCCAACGTTAACTTCCTAGACTCCCTTCTTTTCCTTTCCCTTCTCTCCCTCCCTCCCTGAAGACCTGGAAAACCTGGCTTTCCTTGCTAGCCTTCTTTCTTTTCCTTTCCTTCCATCCCTCCCTCCCTCCCTGGAGACCTGGAAACACTAGGAGTCTAGGAAGTTAAGCCACAGTTTCCAGGTCTTCAGGGAGGGAGGGAGGGAAAGGAGGGAAAGGAAAAGAAGGGAGTCTAGGAAGTTTAGCTTGGGTTTCCAGGTCTCCAGGGAGGGAGGGACAGAGGGAGGGAAGGAAGGAAAGGAAAAGAAGGGAGTCTGGGAAGGTAGGCCCGGGTTTCCAGGTCTCCAGGGAGGGAGGGATGGAGAGATGGGAAAGGACTCCGTTCTTTTCCTTTCCCTTCCTTCCCTCCGACCCTCCCTCCCTGGAGACCTGGATACCCAAGGTTAACTTCTTAGACTCCCTTCTTTTCCTTTCCCTTCTCTCTCTCCCTCCCTGGAGACCTGGAAACCCTGGCTTTCCTTGCTAGCCTTCCTTCTTTTCCTTTACCTCCCTTCCCTCCCTCCCTCCCTGGAGACCTGGAAACCCTTGGAGTATCTAGGAAGTTAAGACACTGTTTCCAGGTCTTCAGGGAGGGAGGGAGGGAAGGAAGGGAATGGAAAAGAAGGGATTCTAGGAAGTTAGGCCAGGTTTCCAGGTCTCCAGGGAGGGAGGGAGGGAGGGAAAGAAGGGAAAGGAAAAGAAGGGAGTCTCGGAAGTTTAGCTTGGGTTTCCAGGTCTCCAGGGAGGGAGGGACAGAGGGAGGGAAGGAAGGAAAGGAAAAGATGGGAGTCTGGGAAGGTAGGCCCGGGTTTCCAGGTCTCCAGGGAGGGAGGGATGGAGAGATGGGAAAGGAGTCCGTTCATTTCCTTTCCCTTCCTTCCCTCCGTCCCTCCCTCCCTGGAGACCTGGAGACCCAAGGTTAACTTCCTAGACTCCCTTCTTTTCCTTTCCCTTCTCTCCCTCCCTCCCTGGAGACCTGGAAACCCTGGCTTTCCTTGCTAGCCTTCCTTCTTTTCCTTTCCTTCCATCCCTCCCTCCTTCCCTCCCTCCCTGGAGACCTGGAAACCCTTGGAGTCTAGGAAGTTAAGACACTGTTTCCAGGTGTTCAGGGAGGGAGGGAGGGAAGGGAGCTAAAGGAAAAAAAGGAAGTCTAGCAAGGAAAGCCAGGGTTGCCAGGTCACCAGGGAGGGAGGGAGGGAGAGGAGGAGGGGAAAGGAAAAGAAGGGAGTCTTAGAAGTTATGCCAGGGTTTCCAGGTCTCCAGGGAGGGAAGGAGGGAGAGAAGGGAAAGGACTCCTTTCTTTTCCTTTCCCTTCTCTCCCTCCCTCCCTGGAGACCTTGAAACCCTGGGAGTCTAGGAAGTTAAGCCATGGTTTCCAGGTCTTCAGGGAGGGAGGGAGGGAAGGGAGGTAACGGAAAAGAAGGAAGACTAGCAAGGAAAGCCAGGGTTGCCCGGTCACCAGGGAGGGAGAGGAGGAGGGGAAAGAAAAAGAAGGGAGTCTAGGAAGTTAGGCCAGGTTTCCAGGTCTCCAGGGAGGGAGGGAGAGAGGGAGGGAAGGGTAAGGAAAAGATGGAAGGCCAGCAAGGAAAGCTAGGGTTGCCAGGTCACCAGGGAGGGAAGGAGAGAAGGGAAAGGAAAAGAAGGGAGTCTAGGAAGTTAGGCCAGGTTTCCAGGTCTCCAGGGAGGGAGGGAGGGAGGGAGGGAAAGAAGGGAAAGGAAAAGAAGGGAGTCTAGGAAGTTTAGCTTGGGTTTCCAGGTCTCCAGGGAGGGAGGGACAGAGGGAGGGAAGGATGGAAAGGAAAAGAAGGGAGCCTGGGAAGGTAGGTCCGGGTTTCCAGGTCTCCAGGGAGGGAGGGATGGAGAGATGGGAAAGGACTCCGTTCTTTTCCTTTCCCTTCCTTCCCTCCGTTCCTCCCTCCCTGGAGACCTGGATACCCAAGGTTAACTTCCTAGACTCCCTTCTTTTCCTTTCCCTTCTCTCCCTCCCTCCCTGGAGACCTGGAAACCCTGGCTTTCCTTGCTAGCCTTCCTTCTTTTCCTTTCCTTCCATCCCTCCCTCCCTCCCTCCCTCCCTGGAGACCTGGAAACCCTTGGAGTCTAGGAAGTTAAGACACTGTTTCCAGGTCTTCAGGGAGGGAGGGAGGGAAGGGAGGTAAAGGGAAAAAAGGAAGTCTAGCAAGGAAAGCCAGGGTTGCCAGGTCACCAGGGAGGGAGGGAGGGAGGGAGGGAGAGGAGGAGGGGAAAGGAAAAGAAGGGTGTCTTAGAAGTTTTGCCAGGGTTTCCAGGTCTCCAGGGAGGGAAGGAGGGAGAGAAGGGAAAGGACTCCTTTCTTTTCCTTTCCCTTCTCTCCCTCCCTCCCTGGAGACCTTGAAACCCTGGGAGTCTAGGAAGTTAAGCCATGGTTTCCAGGTCTTCAGGGAGGGAGGGAGGGAAGGGAGGTAACGGAAAAGAAGGAAGACTAGCAAGGAAAGCCAGGGTTGCCCGGTCACCAGGGAGGGAGAGGAGGAGGGGAAAGAAAAAGAAGGGAGTCTAGGAAGTTATGCTAGGGTTTCCAGGTCTCCAGGGAGGGAGGGAGAGAGGGAGGGAAGGGTAAGGAAAAGATGGAAAGCCAGCAAGGAAAGCTAGGGTTGCCAGGTCACCAGGGAGGGAAGGAGAGAAGGGAAAGGAAAAGAAGGGAGTCTAGGAAGTTAGGCCAGGTTTCCAGGTCTCCAGGGAGGGAGGGAGGGAGGGAGGGAGGGAAAGAAGGGAAAGGAAAAGAAGGGAGTCTAGGAAGTTTAGCTTGGGTTTCCAGGTCTCCAGGGAGGGAGGGAGGGAGAGGAGGAGGGGAAAGGAAAAGAAGGGAGTCTTACAAGTTATGCCAGGGTTTCCAGGTCTCCAGGGAGGGAAGGAGGGAGAGAAGGGAAAGGACTCCTTTCTTTTCCTTTCCCTTCTCTCCCTCCCTCCCTGGAGACGTGGAAACCCTGGGAGTCTAGGAAGTTAATCCACGGTTTCCAGGTCTTCAGGGAGGGAGGGAGGGAAGGGAGGTAAAGGAAAAGAAGTAAGGCTAGCAAGGAAAGCCAGGTTTCCAGGTCTCCAGGGAGGGAGGGAGGGAGGGAAAGAAGGGAAAGGAAAAGAAGGGAGTCTAGGAAGTTTAGCTTGGGTTTCCAGGTCTCCAGGGAGGGAGGGACAGAGGGAGGGAAGGAAGGAAAGGAAAAGATGGGAGTCTGGGAAGGTAGGCCCGGGTTTCCAGGTCTCCAGGGAGGGAGCGATGGAGAGATGGGAAAGGACTCCGTTCTTTTCCTTTCCCTTCCTTCCCTCCGTCCCTCCCTCCCTGGAGACCTGGATACCCAAGGTTAACTTCCTAGACTCCCTTCTTTTCCTTTCCCTTCTCTCCCTCCCTCCCTGGAGACCTGGAAACTCTGGCTTTCCTTGCTAGCCTTCCTTCTTTTCCTTTCCTTTCCTTCCATCCCTCCCTCCCTCCCTCCCTCCCTGGAGACCTGGAAACCCTTGGAGACTAGGAAGTTAAGACACTGTTTCCAGGTCTTCAGGGAGGGAGGGAGGGAAGGGAGGTAAAGGAAAAAAAGGAAGTCTAGCAAGGAAAGCCAGGGTTGCCAGGTAACCAGGGAGGGAGGGAGGGAGAGGAGGAGGGGAAAGGAAAAGAAGGGAGTCTAGGAAGTTTTGCTTGGGTTTCCAGGTCTCCAGGGAGGGAGGGACAGAGGGAGGGAAGGAAGGAAAGGAAAAGAAGGGAGTCTGGGAAGGTAGGCCCGGGTTTCCAGGTCTCCAGGGAGGGAGCGATGGAGAGATGGGAAAGGACTCCGTTCTTTTCCTTTCCCTTCCTTCCCTCCGTCCCTCCCTCCCTGGAGACCTGGATACCCAAGGTTAACTTCCTAGACTCCCTTCTTTTCCTTTCCCTTCTCTCCCTCCCTCCCTGGAGACCTGGAAACTCTGGCTTTCCTTGCTAGCCTTCCTTCTTTTCCTTTCCTTTCCTTCCATCCCTCCCTCCCTCCCTCCCTCCCTGGAGACCTGGAAACCCTTGGAGACTAGGAAGTTAAGACACTGTTTCCAGGTCTTCACGGAGGGAGGGAGGGAAGGGAGGTAAAGGAAAAAAAGGAAGTCTAGCAAGGAAAGCCAGGGTTGCCAGGTAACCAGGGAGGGAGGGAGGGAGAGGAGGAGGGGAAAGGAAAAGAAGGGAGTCTAGGAAGTTTAGCTTGGGTTTCCAGGTCTCCAGGGAGGGAGGGACAGAGGGAGGGAAGGAAGGAAAGGAAAAGAAGGGAGTCTGGGAAGGTAGGCCCGGGTTTCCAGGTCTCCAGGGAGGGAGCGATGGAGAGATGGGAAAGGACTCCGTTCTTTTTCCTTTCCCTTCCTTCCCTCCGTCCCTCCCTCCCTGGAGACCTGGATACCCAAGGTTAACTTCCTAGACTCCCTTCTTTTCCTTTCCCTTCTCTCCCTCCCTCCCTGGAGACCTGGAAACCCTGGCTTTCCTTGCTAGCCTTCCTTCTTTTCCTTTACCTCCCTACCCTCCCTCCCTCCCTGGAGACCTGGAAACCCTTGGAGTATCTAGGAAGTTAAGACACTGTTTCCAGGTCTTCAGGGAGGGAGGGAGGGAAGGGAGGTAAAGTCAAAAAAGGAAGTCTAGCAAGGAAAGCCAGGGTTGCCAGGTCACCAGGGAGGGAGGGAGGGAGAGGAGGAGGGGAAAGGAAAAGAAGGGAGTCTTAGAAGTTTTGCCAGGGTTTCCAGGTCTCCAGGGAGGGAAGGAGGGAGAGAAGGGAAAGGACTCCTTTCTTTTCCTTACCCTTCTCTCCCTCCCTCCCTGGAGACCTTGAAACCCCGGGAGTCTAGGAAGTTAAGCCACGGTTTCCAGGTCTTCAGGGAGGGAGGGAGGGAAGGGAGGTAACGGAAAAGAAGGAAGACTAGCAAGGAAAGCCAGGGTTGCCAGGTCACCAGGGAGGGAGAGGGGAAAGAAAAAGAAGGGAGTCTAGGAAGTTGTGCTAGGGTTTCCACGTCTCCAGGGAGGGAGGGAGGGAGGGAAGGGTAAGGAAAAGATGGAAGGCCAGCAAGGAAAGCTAGGGTTGCCAGGTCACCAGGGAGGGAGGGAGGGAAGGAAGGGAATGGAAAAGAAGGGATTCTAGGAAGTTAGGCCAGGTTTCCAGGTCTCCAGGGAGGGAGGGAGGGAGGGAAAGAAGGGAAAGGAAAAGAAGGGAGTCTAGGAAGTTTAGCTTGGGTTTCCAGGTCTCCAGGGAGGGAGGGACAGAGGGAGGGAAGGAAGGAAAGGAAAAGATGGGAGTCTGGGAAGGTAGGCCCGGGTTTCCAGGTCTCCAGGGAGGGAGGGATGGAGAGATGGGAAAGGAGTCCGTTCATTTCCTTTCCCTTCCTTCCCTCCGTCCCTCCCTCCCTGGAGACCTGGAAACCCAAGGTTAACTTCCTAGACTCCCTTCTTTTCCTTTCCCTTCTCTCCCTCCCTCCCTGGAGACCTGGAAACCCTGGCTTTCCTTGCTAGCCTTCCTTCTTTTCCTTTCCTTCCATCCCTCCCTCCTTCCCTCCCTCCCTGGAGACCTGGAAACCCTTGGAGTCTAGGAAGTTAAGACACTGTTTCCAGGTCTTCAGGGAGGGAGGGAGGGAAGGGAGGTAAAGGAAAAAAAGGAAGTCTAGCAAGGAAAGCCAGGGTTGCCAGGTCACCAGGGAGGGAGGGAGGGAGAGGAGGAGGGGAAAGGAAAAGAAGGGAGTCTTAGAAGTTATGCCAGGGTTTCCAGGTCTCCAGGGAGGGAAGGAGGGAGAGAAGGGAAAGGACTCCTTTCTTTTCCTTTCCCTTCTCTCCCTCCCTCCCTGGAGACCTTGAAACCCTGGGAGTCTAGGAAGTTAAGCCATGGTTTCCAGGTCTTCAGGGAGGGAGGGAGGGAAGGGACGTAACGGAAAAGAAGGAAGACTAGCAAGGAAAGCCAGGGTTGCCCGGTCACCAGGGAGGGAGAGGAGGAGGGGAAAGAAAAAGAAGGGAGTCTAGGAAGTTATGCTAGGGTTTCCAGGTCTCCAGGGAGGGAGGGAGAGAGGGAGGGAAGGGTAAGGAAAAGATGGAAAGCCAGCAAGGAAAGCTAGGGTTGCCAGGTCACCAGGGAGGGAAGGAGAGAAGGGAAAGGAAAAGAAGGGAGTCTAGGAAGTTAGGCCAGGTTTCCAGGTCTCCAGGGAGGGAGGGAGGGAGGGAGGGAGGGAAAGAAGGGAAAGGAAAAGAAGGGAGTCTAGGAAGTTTAGCTTGGGTTTCCAGGTCTCCAGGGAGGGAGGGACAGAGGGAGGGAAGGATGGAAAGGAAAAGAAGGGAGCCTGGGAAGGTAGGTCCGGGTTTCCAGGTCTCCAGGGAGGGAGGGAGGGAGAGATGGGAAAGGACTCCGTTCTTTTCCTTTCCCTTCCTTCCCTCCGTTCCTCCCTCCCTGGAGACCTGGATACCCAAGGTTAACTTCCTAGACTCCCTTCTTTTCCTTTCCCTTCTCTCCCTCCCTCCCTGGAGACCTGGAAACCCTGGCTTTCCTTGCTAGCCTTCGTTCTTTTCCTTTCCTTCCATCCCTCCCTCCCCCTCCCTCCCTCCCTGGAGACCTGGAAACCCTTGGAGTCTAGGAAGTTAAGACACTGTTTCCAGGTCTTCAGGGAGGGAGGGAGGGAAGGGAGGTAAAGGGAAAAAAGAAGTCTAGCAAGGAAAGCCAGGGTTGCCAAGGTCACC
Source organism: Euleptes europaea (assembly GCF_029931775.1). Taxonomy (NCBI): domain Eukaryota; kingdom Metazoa; phylum Chordata; class Lepidosauria; order Squamata; family Sphaerodactylidae; genus Euleptes; species Euleptes europaea. Next base: position 33,031 of record NW_026612126.1, read on the forward strand.
AGGGAGGGAGGGAGGGAGGGAGGGAGAGGAGGAGGGGAAAGGAAAAGAAGGGTGTCTTAGAAGTTTTGCCAGGGTTTCCAGGTCTCCAGGGAGGGAAGGAGGGAGAGAAGGGAAAGGACGCCTTTCTTTTTCTTTCCCTCCCTCCCTGGAGACCTTGAAACCCTGGGAGTCTAGGAAGTTAAGCCAAGGTTTCCAGGTCTTCAGGGAAGGAGGGAGGGAAGGGAGGTAAAGGAAAAGAAGGAAGGCTAGCAAGGAAAGCCAGGGTTGCCAGGTCACCAAGGAGGGAGAGGAGGGAAGGAAGGGAATGGAAAAGAAGGGATTCTAGGAAGTTAGGCCAGGTTTCCAGGTCTCCAGGGAGGGAGGGAGGGAGAGAAGGGAAAGGACTCCCTTCTTTTCCTTTCCCTTCCTTCCCTCCGTCCCTCCCTCCTGGAGACCTGGAAACCCAACGTTAACTTCCTAGACTCCCTTCTTTTCCTTTCCCTTCTCTCCCTCCCTCCCTGAAGGACCTGGAAAACCTGGCTTTCCTTGCTAGCCTTCTTTCTTTTCCTTTCCTTCCATCCCTCCCTCCCTCCCTGGAGACCTGGAAACACTAGGAGTCTAGGAAGTTAAGCCACAGTTTCCAGGTCTTCAGGGAGGGAGGGAGGGAAAGGAGGGAAGGAAAAGAAGGGAGTCTAGGAAGTTTAGCTTGGGTTTCCAGGTCTCCAGGGGAGGGAGGGACAGAGGGAGGGAAGGAAGGAAAGGAAAAGAAGGGAGTCTGGGAAGGTAGGCCCGGGTTTCCAGGTCTCCAGGGAGGGAGGGATGGAGAGATGGGAAAGGACTCCGTTCTTTTCCTTTCCCTTCCTTCCCTCCGACCCTCCCTCCCTGGAGACCTGGATACCCAAGGTTAACTTCTTAGACTCCCTTCTTTTCCTTTCCCTTCTCTCTCTCCCTCCCTGGAGACCTGGAAACCCTGGCTTTCCTTGCTAGCCTTCCTTCTTTTCCTTTACCTCCCTTCCCTCCCTCCCTCCCTGGAGACCTGGAAACCCTTGGAGTATCTAGGAAGTTAAGACACTGTTTCCAGGTCTCAGGGAGGGAGGGAGGGAAGGAAGGGAATGAAAAGAAGGGATTCTAGGAAGTTAGGCCAGGTTTCCAGGTCTCCAGGGAGGGAGGGAGGGAGGGAAAGAAGGGAAAGGAAAAGAAGGGAGTCTCGGAAGTTTAGCTTGGGTTTCCAGGGTCTCCAGGGAGGGAGGGACAGAGGGAGGAAGGAAGGAAAGGAAAAGATGGGAGTCTGGGAAGGTAGGCCCGGGTTTCCAGGTCTCCAGGGAGGGAGGGGTGGAGAGATGGAAAGGAGTCCGTTCATTTCCTTTCCCTTCCTTCCCTCCGTCCCTCCCTCCCTGGAGACCTGGAGACCCAAGGTTACTTCTAGACTCCCTTCTTTTCCTTTCCCTTCTCTCCCTCCCTCCCTGGAGACCTGGAAACCCTGGCTTTCCTTGCTAGCCTTCCTTCTTTTCCTTTCCTTCCATCCCTCCCTCCTTCCCTCCCTCCTGGAGACCTGGAAACCCTTGGAGTCTAGGAAGTTAAGACACTGTTTCCAGGTGTTCAGGGAGGGAGGGAGGAAGGGAGCTAAAGGATAAAAAAGGAAGTCTAGCAAGGAAAGCAGGGTTGCCAGGTCACCAAACCAGGGAGGGAGGGAGGGAGAGGAGGAGGGGAAAGGAAAAGAAGGGAGTCTTAGAAGTTATGCCAGGGTTTCCAGGTCTCCAGGGAGGGAAGGAGGGAGAGAAGGGAAAGGACTCCTTTCTTTTCCTTTCCCTTCTCTCCCTCCCTCCCTGGAGACCTTGAAACCCTGGGAGTCTAGGAAGTTAAGCCATGGTTTCCAGGTCTTCAGGGAGGGAGGGAGGGAAGGGAGGTAACGGAAAAGAAGGAAGACTAGCAAGGAAAGCCAGGGTTGCCCGGTCACCAGGGTGGGAGAGGAGGAGGGGAAAGAAAAAGAAGGGAGTCTAGGAAGTTAGGCCAGGTTTCCAGGTCTCCAGGGAGGGAGGGAGAGAGGGAGGGAAGGGTAAGGAAAAGATGGAAGGCCAGCAAGGAAAGCTAGGGTTGCCAGGTCACCAGGGAGGGAAGGAGAGAAGGGAAAGGAAAAGAAGGGAGTCTAGGAAGTTAGGCCAGGTTTCCAGGTCTCCAGGGAGGGAGGGAGGGAGGGAGGGAAAGAAGGGAAAGGAAAAGAAGGGAGTCTAGGAAGTTTAGCTTGGGTTTCCAGGTCTCCAGGGAGGGAGGGACAGAGGGAGGGAAGGATGGAAAGGAAAAGAAGGGAGCCTGGGAAGGTAGGTCCGGGTTTCCAGGTCTCCAGGGAGGGAGGGATGGAGAGATGGGAAAGGACTCCGTTCTTTTCCTTTCCCTTCCTTCCCTCCGTTCCTCCCTCCCTGGAGACCTGGATACCCAAGGTTAACTTCCTAGACTCCCTTCTTTTCCTTTCCCTTCTCTCCCTCCCTCCCTGGAGACCTGGAAACCCTGGCTTTCCTTGCTAGCCTTCCTTCTTTTCCTTTCCTTCCATCCCTCCCTCCCTCCCTCCCTCCCTGGAGACCTGGAAACCCTTGGAGTCTAGGAAGTTAAGACACTGTTTCCAGGTCTTCAGGGAGGGAGGGAGGGAAGGGAGGTAAAGGGAAAAAAGGAAGTCTAGCAAGGAAAGCCAGGGTTGCCAGGTCACCAGGGAGGGAGGGAGGGAGGGAGGGAGAGGAGGAGGGGAAAGGAAAAGAAGGGTGTCTTAGAAGTTTTGCCAGGGTTTCCAGGTCTCCAGGGAGGGAAGGAGGGAGAGAAGGGAAAGGACGCCTTTCTTTTTCTTTCCCTCCCTCCCTGGAGACCTTGAAACCCTGGGAGTCTAGGAAATTAAGCCAAGGTTTCCAGGTCTTCAGGGAAGGAGGGAGGGAAGGGAGGTAAAGGAAAAGAAGGAAGGCTAGCAAGGAAAGCCAGGGTTGCCAGGTCACCAAGGAGGGAGGAGGGGAAAGAAAAAGAAGAGAGTCTAGGAAGTTATGCCAGGGTTTCCAGGTCTCCGGGGATGGAGGGAGGGAGGGAAGGGTAAGGAAAAGATGGAAGGCCAGCAAGGAAAGCTAGGGTTGCCAGGTCACCAGGGAGGGAGGGAGGGAAGGAAGGGAATGGAAAAGAAGGGATTCTAGGAAGTTAGGCCAGGTTTCCAGGTCTCCAGGGAGGGAGGGAGGGAGAGAAGGGAAAGGACTCCCTTCTTTTCCTTTCCCTTCCTTCCCTCCGTCCCTCCCTCCCTGGAGACCTGGAAACCCAACGTTAACTTCCTAGACTCCCTTCTTTTCCTTTCCCTTCTCTCCCTCCCTCCCTGAAGACCTGGAAAACCTGGCTTTCCTTGCTAGCCTTCTTTCTTTTCCTTTCCTTCCATCCCTCCCTCCCTCCCTGGAGACCTGGAAACACTAGGAGTCTAGGAAGTTAAGCCACAGTTTCCAGGTCTTCAGGGAGGGAGGGAGGGAAAGGAGGGAAAGGAAAAGAAGGGAGTCTAGGAAGTTTAGCTTGGGTTTCCAGGTCTCCAGGGAGGGAGGGACAGAGGGAGGGAAGGAAGGAAAGGAAAAGAAGGGAGTCTGGGAAGGTAGGCCCGGGTTTCCAGGTCTCCAGGGAGGGAGGGATGGAGAGATGGGAAAGGACTCCGTTCTTTTCCTTTCCCTTCCTTCCCTCCGACCCTCCCTCCCTGGAGACCTGGATACCCAAGGTTAACTTCTTAGACTCCCTTCTTTTCCTTTCCCTTCTCTCTCTCCCTCCCTGGAGACCTGGAAACCCTGGCTTTCCTTGCTAGCCTTCCTTCTTTTCCTTTACCTCCCTTCCCTCCCTCCCTCCCTGGAGACCTGGAAACCCTTGGAGTCTAGAAAGTTAAGCCACGGTTACCAGGTCTTCAGGGAGGGAGGGAGGGAAGGGAGGTAAAAGAAAAGAAGTAAGGCTAGCAAGGACAGCCAGGATTGCCAGGTCACCAGGGAAGGACGGAGGGAGGGAAAGAAGGGAAAGGAAAAGAAGGGAGTCTAGGAAGTTTAGCTTGGGTTTCCAGGTCTCCAGGGAGGGAGGGACAGAAAGAGGGAAGGAAGGAAAGGAAAAGAAGGGAGTCTGGGAAGGTAGGCCCGGGTTTCCAGGTCTCCAGGGAGGGAGGGATGGAGAGATGGGAAAGGACTCCGTTCTTTTCCTTTCCCTTCCTTCCCTCCGTCCCTCCCTCCCTGGAGACCTGGATACCCAAGGTTAACTTCCTAAACTCCCTTCTTTTCCTTTCCCTTCTCTCCCTCCCTCCCTGGAGACCTGGAAACCCTGGCTTTCCTTGCTAGCCTTCCTTCTTTTCCTTTACCTCCCTTCCCTCCCTCCCTCCCTGGAGACCTGGAAACCCTTGGAGTATCTAGGAAGTTAAGACACTGTTTCCAGGTCTTCAGGGAGGGAGAGAGGGAAGGGAGGTAAAGTCAAAAAAGGAAGTCTAGCAAGGAAAGCCAGGGTTGCCAGGTCACCAGTGAGGGAGGGAGGGAGAGGAGGAGGGGAAAGGAAAAGAAGGGAGTCTTAGAAGTTTTGCCAGGGTTTCCAGGTCTCCAGGGAGGGAAGGAGGGAGAGAAGGGAAAGGACTCCTTTCTTTTCCTTTCCCTTCTCTCCCTCCCTCCCTGGAGACCTTGAAACCCTGGGAGTCTAGGAAGTTAAGCCACGGTTTCCAGGTCTTCAGGGAGGGAGGGAGGGAAGGGAGGTAACGGAAAAGAAGGAAGACTAGCAAGGAAAGCCAGGGTTGCCAGGTCACCAGGGAGGGAGAGGAGGAGGGGAAAGAAAAAGAAGCGAGTCTAGGAAGTTGTGCTAGGGTTTCCAGGTCTCCAGGGAGGGAGGGAGGGAGGGAAGGGTAAGGAAAAGATGGAAGGCCAGCAAGGAAAGCTAGGGTTGCCAGGTCACCAGGGAGGGAGGGAGGGAAGGAAGGGAATGGAAAAGAAGGGATTCTAGGAAGTTAGGCCAGGTTTCCAGGTCTCCAGGGAGGGAGGGAGGGAGGGAAAGAAGGGAAAGGAAAAGAAGGGAGTCTAGGAAGTTTAGCTTGGGTTTCCAGGTCTCCAGGGAGGGAGGGACAGAGGGAGGGAAGGAAGGAAAGGAAAAGAAGGGAGTCTGGGAAGGTAGGTCCGGGTTTCCAGGTCTCCAGGGAGGGAGGGAGGGAGAGATGGGAAAGGACTCCGTTCTTTTCCTTTCCCTTCCTTCCCTCCGTTCCTCCCTCCCTGGAGACCTGGATACCCAAGGTTAACTTCCTAGACTCCCCTTCTTTTCCTTTCCCTTCTCTCCCTCACTCCCTGGAGACCTGGAAACCCTGGCTTTCCTTGCTAGCCTTCCTTCTTTTCCTTTCTTTCCATCCCTCCCTCCCTCCCTCCCTCCCTGGAGACATGGAAACCCTTGGAGTCTAGGAAGTTAAGACACTGTTTCCAGGTCTTCAGGGAGGAAGGGAGGGAAGGAAGGTAAAGGGAAAAAAGGAAGTCTAGCAAGGAAAGCCAGGGTTGCCAGGTCACCAGGGAGGGAGGGAGGGAGGGAGGGAGAGGAGGAGGGGAAAGGAAAAGAAGGGTGTCTTAGAAGTTTTGCCAGGGTTTCCAGGTCTCCAGGGAGGGAAGGAGGGAGAGAAGGGAAAGGACGCCTTTCTTTTCCTTTCCCTCCCTCCCTGGAGACCTTGAAACCCTGGGAGTCTAGGAAGTTAAGCCACGGTTTCCAGGTCTCCAGGGAAGGAGGGAGGGAAGGGAGGTAAAGGAAAAGAAGGAAGGCTAGCAAGGAAAGCCAGGGTTGCCAGGTCACCAGGGAGGGAGAGGAGGAGGGGAAAGAAAAAGAAGGGAGTCTAGGAAGTTATGCCAGGGTTTCCAGGTCTCCAGGGATGGAGGGAGGGAGGGAAGGGTAAGGAAAAGATGGAAGGCCGGCAAGGAAAGCTAGGGTTGCCAGGTCACCAGGGAGGGAGGGAGGGAAGGAAGAGAATGGAAAAGAAGGGATTCTAGGAAGTTAGGCCAGGTTTCCAGGTCTCCAGGGAGGGAGGGAGGGAGAGAAGGGAAAGGACTCCCTTCTTTTCCTTTCCCTTCCTTTCCTCCGTCCCCCCCTCCCTGGAGACCTGGAAACCCAAGGTTAACTTCCTAGACTCCCTTCTTTTCCTTTCCCTTCTCTCCCTCCCTCCCTGAAGACCTGGAAAACCTGGCTTTCCTTGCTAGCCTTCCTTCTTTTCCTTTCCTTCCATCCCTCCCTCCCTCCCTGGAGACCTGGAAACACTGGGAGTCTAGGAAGTTAAGCCACGGTTTCCAGGTCTTCAGGGAGGGAGGGAGGGAAAGGAGGTAAATGAAAAGAAGGAAGGCTAGCAAAGAAAGCCAGGGTTGCCAGGTCTCCAGGGAGGGAGGGAGAGTGGGAGGGAGGGAAGGGTAAGGAAAAGATGGAAGGCCAGCAAGGAAAGCTAGGGTTGCCAGGTCACCAGGGAGGGAGGGAGGGAAGGAAGGGAAAGGAAAAGAAGGGAGTCTAGGAAGTTAGGCCAGGGTTTCCAGGTCTCCAGGGAGGGAGGGAGGGAGAGAAAGGAAAGGAAAAGAAACATGGCTAGAAAGGAAAGCCAGGGTTGCCAGATCACCAGGGAAGGAGGGAGGGAGGGAAAGAAGGGAACGGAAAAGAAGGGAGTCTTGGAAGTTTAGCTTGGGTTTCCAGGTCTCCAGGGAGGGAGGGACAGAGGGAGGGAAGGATGGAAAGGAAAAGAAGGGAGTCTGGGAAGGTTGGCCCGGGTTTCCAGGTCTCCAGGGATGGAGGGAGGGAGGGAAGGGTAAGGAAAAGAAGGGAGTCTAGGAAGTTAGGCCAGGTTTCCAGGTCTCCAGGGAGGGAGGGAGGGAGGGAAAGAAGGGAAAGGAAAAGAAGGGATTCTAGGAAGTTTAGCTTGGGTTTCCAGGTCTCCAGGGAGGGAGGGACAGAGGGAGGAAGGCAGGAAAGGAAAAGAAGGGAGTCTGGGAAGGTAGGTCCGGGTTTCCAGGTCTCCAGGGAGGGAGGGAGGGAGAGATGGGAAAGGACCCCGTTCTTTTCCTTTCCCTTCCTTCCCTCCGTTCCTCCCTCCCTGGAGACCTGGATACCCAAGGTTAACTTCCTAGACTCCCTTCTTTTCCTTTCCCTTCTCTCCCTCACTCCCTGGAGACCTGGAAACCCTGGCTTTCCTTGCTAGCCTTCCTTCTTTTCCTTTCCTTCCATCCCTCCCTCCCTCCCTCCCTCCCTGGAGACCTGGAAACCCTTGGAGTCTAGGAAGTTAAGACACTGTTTCCAGGTCTTCAGGGAGGAAGGGAGGGAAGGGAGGTAAAGGGAAAAAAGGAAGTCTAGCAAGGAAAGCCAGGGTTGCCAGGTCACCAGGGAGGGAGGGAGGGAGGGAGGGAGAGGAGGAGGGGAAAGGAAAAGAAGGGTGTCTTAGAAGTTTTGCCAGGGTTTCCAGGTCTCCAGGGAGGGAAGGAGGGAGAGAAGGGAAAGGACGCCTTTCTTTTCCTTTCCCTCCCTCCCTGGAGACCTTGAAACCCTGGGAGTCTAGGAAGTTAAGCCACGGTTTCCAGGTCTCCAGGGAAGGAGGGAGGGAAGGGAGGTAAAGGAAAAGAAGGAAGGCTAGCAAGGAAAGCCAGGGTTGCCAGGTCACCAGGGAGGGAGAGGAGGAGGGGAAAGAAAAAGAAGGGAGTCTAGGAAGTTATGCCAGGGTTTCCAGGTCTCCAGGGATGGAGGGAGGGAGGGAAGGGTAAGGAAAAGATGGAAGGCCGGCAAGGAAAGCTAGGGTTGCCAGGTCACCAGGGAGGGAGGGAGGGAAGGAAGGGAATGGAAAAGAAGGGATTCTAGGAAGTTAGGCCAGGTTTCCAGGTCTCCAGGGAGGGAGGAGGGAGAGAAGGGAAAGGACTCCCTTCTTTTCCTTTCCCTTCCTTTCCTCCGTCCCCCCCTCCCTGGAGACCTGGAAACCCAAGGTTAACTTCCTAGACTCCCTTCTTTTCCTTTCCCTTCTCTCCCTCCCTCCCTGAAGACCTGGAAAACCTGGCTTTCCTTGCTAGCCTTCCTTCTTTTCCTTTCCTTCCCTCCGTCCCTCCCTCCCTGGAGACCTGGAAACACTGGGAGTCTAGGAAGTTAAGCCACGGTTTCCAGGTCTTCAGGGAGGGAGGGAGGGAAAGGAGGTAAATGAAAAGAAGGAAGGCTAGCAAAGAAAGCCAGGGTTGCCAGGTCTCCAGGGAGGGAGGGAGAGTGGGAGGGAGGGAAGGGTAAGGAAAAGATGGAAGGCCAGCAAGGAAAGCTAGGGTTGCCAGGTCACCAGGGAGGGAGGGAGGGAAGGAAGGGAAAGGAAAAGAAGGGAGTCTAGGAAGTTAGGCCAGGGTTTCCAGGTCTCCAGGGAGGGAGGGAGGGAGAGAAAGGAAAGAAAAGAAACATGGCTAGAAAGGAAAGCCAGGGTTGCCAGATCACCAGGGAAGGAGGGAGGGAGGGAAAGAAGGGAACGGAAAAGAAGGGAGTCTTGGAAGTTTAGCTTGGGTTTCCAGGTCTCCAGGGAGGGAGGGACAGAGGGAGGGAAGGATGGAAAGGAAAAGAAGGGAGTCTGGGAAGGTTGGCCCGGGTTTCCAGGTCTCCAGGGATGGAGGGAGGGAGGGAAGGGTAAGGAAAAGATGGAAGGCCAGCAAGGAAAGCTAGGGTTGCCAGGTCACCAGGGAGGGAGGGAGGGAAGGAAGGGAATGGAAAAGAAGGGATTCTAGGAAGTTAGGCCAGGTTTCCAGGTCTCCAGGGAGGGAGGGAGGGAGAGAAGGGAAAGGACTCCCTTCTTTTCCTTTCCCTTCCTTCCCTCCGTCCCTCCCTCCCTGGAGACCTGGAAACCCAACGTTAACTTCCTAGACTCCCTTCTTTTCCTTTCCCTTCCCTCCCTCCCTCCCTGGAGACCTGGAAACCCTTGGAGTCTAGAAAGTTAAGCCACGGTTTCCAGGTCTTCAGGGCGGGAGGGAGGGAAGGGAGGTAAAGGAAAAGAAGTAAGGCTAGCAAGGACAGCCAGGATTGCCAGGTCACCAGGGAAGGAGGGAGGGAGGGAAAGAAGGGAAAGGAAAAGAAGGGAGTCTTGGAAGTTTAGCTTGGGTTTCCAGGTCTCCAGGGAGGGAGGGACAGAGGGAGGGAAGGATGGAAAGGAAAAGAAGGGAGTCTGGGAAGGTTGGCCCGGGTTTCCAGGTCTCCAGGGATGGAGGGAGGGAGGGAAGGGTAAGGAAAAGATGGAAGGCCAGCAAGGAAAGCTAGGGTTGCCAGGTCACCAGGGAGGGAGGGAGGGAAGGAAGGGAATGGAAAAGAAGGGATTCTAGGAAGTTAGGCCAGGTTTCCAGGTCTCCAGGGAGGGAGGGAGGGAGAGAAGGGAAAGGACTCCCTTCTTTTCCTTTCCCTTCCTTCCCTCCGTCCCTCCCTCCCTGGAGACCTGGAAACCCTTGGAGTCTAGGAAGTTAAGCCACTGTTTCCAGGTCTTCAGTGAGGGAGGGAGGGAAGGGAGGTAAAGGAAAAACAGGAAGTCTAGCAAGGAAAGCCAGGGTTGCCAGGTCACCAGGGAGGGAGGGAGGGAGAGGAGGAGGGGAAAGGAAAAGAAGGGAGTCTAGGAAGTTTAGCTTGGGTTTCCAGGTCTCCAGGGAGGGAGGGACAGAGGGAGGGAAGGAAGGAAAGGAAAAGAAGGGAGTCTGGAAGGTAGGCCCGGGTTTCCAGGTCTCCAGGGAGGGAGGGATGGAGAGATGGGAAAGGACTCCGTTCTTTTCCTTTCCCTTCCTTCCCTCCGTCCCTCCCTCCCTGGAGACCTGGAAACCCTTGGAGTCTAGGAAGTTAAGCCACTGTTTCCAGGTCTTCAGGGAGGGAGGGAGGGAAGGGAGGTAAAGGAAAAACAGGAAGTCTAGCAAGGAAAGCCAGGGTTGCCAGGTCACCAGGGAGGGAGGGAGGGAGAGGAGGAGGGGAAAGGAAAAGAAGGGAGTCTTAGAAGTTATGCCAGGGTTTCCAGGTCTCCAGGGAGGGAAGGAGGGAGAGAAGGGAAAGGTCTCCTTTTCCTTCCTTCCCTCCGTCCCTCCCTCCGTGGAGGCCTGGAAACCCTGGGAGTCTAGGAAGTTAAGCCACGGTTTCCAGGTCTTCAGTGAGGGAGGGAGGGAAGGGAGGTAAAGGAAAAGAAGGAAGGTTAGCAAGGAAAGCCAGGGTTGCCAGGTCACCAGTTAAGGAGGGAGGGAGGGAAAGAAGGGAAAGGAAAGATGGGAGTCTAGGAGCTTTAGCTTGGGTTTCCAGGTCTCCAGGGAGGGAGGGACAGAGGGAGGGAAGGAAGGACAGGAAAAGAAGGGAGTCTGGGAAGGTAGGCCCGGGTTTCCAAGTCTCCAGGGAGGGAGGGATGGAGAGATGGGAAAGGACTCCGTTCTTTTCCTTTCCCTTCCTTCCCTCCATCCCCTCCCTCCCTGGAGACCTGGATACCCAAGGTTAACTTCCTAGACTCCCTTCTTTTCCTTTCCCTTCTCTCCCTCCCTCCCTGGAGACCTGGAAACCCTGGCTTTCCTTGCTAGCCTTCCTTCTTTTCCTTTCCCTCCCTCCCTCCCTCCCTCCCTCCCTCCCTCCCTCCCTGGAGACCTGGAAAACCTTGGGAGTCTAGGAAGTTAAGCCACTGTTTCCAGGGCTTCAGTGAGGGAGGGAGGGAAGGGAGGTATAGGAAAAAAAGGAAGTCTAGCAAGGAAAGCCAGGGTTGCCAGGTCACCAGGGAGGGAGGGAGGGAGGGAGGGAGAGGAGGGGAAAGGAAAAGAAGGGAGTCTTAGAAGTTTTGCCAGGGTTTCCAGGTCTTCAGGGAGGGAAGGAGGGAGAGAAGGGAAAGGACTCCTTTCTTTTCCTTTCCCTTCTCTCCCTCCCTCCCTGGAGACCTTGAAACCCTGGGAGTCTAGGAAGTTAAGCCACAGTTTCCAGGTCTTCAGGGAGGGAGGGAGGGAAGGGAGATAAAGGAAATGAAGGAAGGCTAGCAAGGAAAGCCAGGGTTGCCAGGTCACCAGGGAGGGAGAGGAGGGGGGGAAAGAAAAAGAAGGGAGTCTAGGAAGTAATGCCAGGGTTTCCAGGTCTCCAGGGAGGGACGGAGGGAGGGAGGGAAGGGTAAGGAAAAGATGGAAGGCCAGCAAGGAAAGCTAGGGTTGCCAGGTCACCAGGGAGGGAGGGAGGGAAGGAAGGGAATGGGAAAGAAGGGATTCTAGGAAGTTAGGCCAGGTTTCCAGGTCTCCAGGGAGGGAGGGATGGAGGGAGAGAAGGGAAAGGACTCCCTTCTTTTCCTTTCCCTTTCTTCCCTCCGTCCCTCCCCCCCTGGAGACCGGGAAACCCTGGCCTAACTTCCTAGACTCCCTTCTTTTCCTTTCCTTCCCTCCCTCCGTCCCTCCCTCCCTGGAGACCTGGAAACCCAAGCTTAACTTCCAACACTCCCTTCTTTTCCTTTCCCTTCTTTCCCTCCCTCCCTCCTTCCCTGGTGACCTGGCAACCCTGGCTTTCCTTTCTAGCCATGTTTCTTTTCCTTTCCCTTCCCTCCCTCCTTCCCTGAAGACCTGGAAACCGTGGCTTAACTTCCTAGACTCCCAAGGTTTCCAGGTCTCCAGGGAGGGAAGGAGAGAAGGGAAAGGAAAAGAAGGGAGGGAGGGAGAGAAGGGAAAGGACTCCCTTCTTTTCCTTTTCCTTCCTTCCCTCCCTCCCTCCTCCCTGAAGACATGGAATCCCTGGGAGTCTAGGAAGTTAAGCCACGGTTTCCAGGTCTTCCGGGAGGGAGGGAGGGAGGGAGGGAGGGAGGGAAGGGAAAGAAGGGAAAGGAAAAGAAGGGAGTCTAGGAAGTTAAGCTTGGGTTTCCAGGTCTCCAGGGAGGGAGGGACGGAGGGAGGGAAGGAAAGGAAAAGAAGGGAGTCTGGGAAGGTTGGCCCGGGTTTCCAGGTCTGTAGGGAAAGAGGGAGAGAAGGGAAAGGAAAAGAAACATGGCTAGAAAGGAAAGCCAGGGTTGCCAGGTCACCAAGGAAGGAGGGAGGGAGAGGAGGAGGGGAAAGGAAAAGTAGGGAGTCTTAGAAGTTATTCCAGGGTTTCCAGGTCTCCAGGGAGGGAGGGAGGGCGAGAAGGGAAAGGACTCCCTTCTTTTCCTTTCCCTTCCTTCCCTCCGGTTCTCCCTCCCTGGAGACGTGGAAACCCTGGGAGTCTAGGAAGTTAAGCCACGGTTTCCAGGTCTTCAGGGAGGGAGGGAGGGAAAGAAGGGAAAGGAAAAGAAGGGAGTCTAGGAAGTTTAGCTTGGGTTTCCAGGTTTCCAGGGAGGGAGGGACAGAGGGAGGGAAGGAAGGAAAGGAAAAGAAGGGAGTCTGGGAAGGTTGGCCCGGGTTTCCAGGTCTCCAGGGAGGGAGGGAGGGAGAGATGGGAAAGGACTCCGTTCTTTCCCTTTCCCTTCCTTCCATCCGTCCTTCCCTCCCTGGATACCTGGATACCCAAGGTTAACTTCCTAGACTCCCTTCTTTTGCTTTCCTTCTCTCCCTCCCTCCCTGGAGACCTGGAAACCCATGCTTTCCTTGCTAGCCTTCCTTCTTTTCCTTTCCTTCCATCCCTCCCTCCCTCCCTCCCTCCCTCCCTGGAGACCTGGAAACCCTTGGAGTCTAGGAAGTTAAGCCACTGTTTCCAGGTCTTCAGTGAGGGAGGGAGGGAAGGGAGGTAAACGAAAAAAAGGAAGTCTAGCAAGGAAAGCCAGGGTTGCCAGGTCACCAGGGTGGGAGGGAGGAAGAGGAGGAGGGGAAAGGAAAAGAAGGGAGTCTTAGAAGTTATGCCAGGGTTTCCAGGTCTCCAGGGAGGGAAGGAGGGAGAGAAGGGAAAGGACTCCTTTTCCTTCCTTCCCTCCGTCCCTCCCTCCCTGGAGACCTGGAAACCCTGGGAGTCGAGGAAGTAAAGCCATGGTTTCCAGGTCTTCAGGGAGGGAGGGAGGAAGGGAGGTAAAGGAAAAGAAGGAAGGCTAGCAAGGAAAGGCAGGGTTGCCAGGTCACCAGTTAAGGAGGGAGGGAGGGAAAGAAGGGAAAGGAAAGAAGGGAGTCTAGGAAGTTTAGCTTGGGTTTCCAGGTCTCCAGGGAGGGAGGGACAGAGGGAGGGAAGGAAGGACAGGAAAAGAAGTGAGTCTGGGAAGGTAGGCCCTGGTTTCCAAGTCTCCAGGGAGGGAGGGAGGGAGAGATGGGAAAGGACTCCGTTCTTTTCCTTTCCTTTCCTTCCCTCCATCCCTCCCTCCCTGGAGACCTGGATACCTAAGGTTAAGTTCCTAGACTCCCTTCTTTTCCTTTCCCTTCTCTCCCTCCCTCCCTGGAGACCTGCAAACCCTGGCTTTCCTTGCTAGCCTTCCTTCTTTTCCTTTCCTTCCATCCCTCCCTCCCTCCCTGGAGACCTGGAAACCCTGGGAGTCTAGGAAGTTAAGACACTGTTTCCAGGTCTTCAGGGAGGGAGGAAGGGAAGGGAGGTAAAGGAAAAAAGGAAGTCTAGCAAGGAAAGCCAGGGTTGCCAGGTCACCAGGGAGGGAGGGAGGGAGAGGAGGAGGGGAAAGGAAAAGAAGGGAGTCTTAGAAGTTTTGCCAGGGTTTCCAGGTCTTCAGGGAGGGAAGGAGGGAGAGAAGGGAAAGGACTCCTTTCTTTTCCTTTCCCTTCTCTCCCTCCCTCCCTGGAGACCTTGAAACCCTGGGAGTCTAGGAAGTTAAGCCACGGTTTCCAGGTCTTCAGGGAGGGAGGGAGGGAAGGGAGGTAAACGAAAAGAAGGAAGGCTAGCAGGGAAAGCCAGGGTTTCCAGGTCACCAGGGAGGGAGAGGAGGAGGAGAAAGAAAAAGAAGGGAGTCTAGGAAGTTATGCCAGAGTTTCCAGGTCTCCAGGGAGGGAGGGACGGAGGGAGAGAAGGAAAGGAAAAGAAGGGAGTCTAGGAAGGTAGGCCAGGGTTTCCAGGTCTCTAGGGAAAGAGGGAGAGAAGGGAAAGGAAAAGAAACATGGCTAGAAAGGAAAGCCAGGGTTGCCAGGTCACCAAGGAAGGAGGGAAAGAGAGGAGGAGGGGAAAGGAAAAGAAGGGAGTCTTAGAAGTTATTCCAGGGTTTCCAGGTCTCCAGGGAGGGAGGGAGGGAGGGAGGGAGAGAAGGGAAAGGACTCCCTTCTTTTCCTTTCCCTTCCTTCCCTCCGTCCCTCCCTCCCTGGAGACGTGGAAACCCTGGGAGTCTAGGAAGTTAAGCCACGGTTTCCAGGTCTTCAGGGAGGGAGGGAGGGAAAGAAGGGAAAGGAAAAGAAGGGAGTCTAGGAAGTTTAGCTTGGA
>NW_026612127.1:5000-22500 GCF_029931775.1 Euleptes europaea
ACCCCTAACTCCTAACCCTAAAGTTATCCCTAACCCTACCCCCTAACCCAACCGTCACCCTAGCCCTAACCCCTAACCCTAACCCCCGGACCCCAACCCTAACCATAACCCTACCCCAACCCCCCACCCTAACCCTAACCACCCTAACCCCCTAACCCTAATTACTCTAACCCTAACCCCTAACCCCCCTAACCCTAACCCCTAACCCAACCCTACCCCTACCACCCTAACCCCTTACCTTAACACTAAGTCAACCCTAACCCCCTTCCCTGGCCCCCCTTCCCTGCCCCCCCTTTCCTATCCCTCTTTCCCTGTCCACCCAAACCCTAACCCAACCCAACCCCTAACCCAAACTCTTACCCAACCCTAACCCTAATTATTCCTTAACCCTAACCTTAACCCTAACCTTAACCCTAACCCAACCCTAACCCAACCCCTACCCCACTAACCCCTAACCCTAACCCCACTTCCCTGGCCCCCCTTTCCCATCCCTCTTTCCCTGTCCACCCTAACCCTAACCCAACCCCTAACCCTAACCCAAACTCTTACCCAACCCTAACCCTAATTATTCCCTAACCCTAACCCAAGCCCAAACCCTAACCTCATCTTAACCTTAATCCTAACCCTAACCCAACCCTAACCCCCTAACCCTAACCCCTAACCCTAACAGCAAACCATGACTCTGATCCTGACCCTAACACTAACCCTAACGCCACCCTAACCCTAATCCTAACGCTAACCCCAACCCTAACCCCAACGCCAACCCCCTAACCCTAAACCCAACCCTAACCCCCCAAACCCTAACCCCTAACCCCAACCCTACCCCAACCCTAACCCCAACCCTAAAGTTATCCCTAACCCTACCCCCTAACCCAACCCTCACCCTAGCCCTAACCCCTAACCCCAACCCTAAACCTAACCCCCCGACCCCGACCCCAACCCTGACCATAACCCCTAACCCCCCCACCCTAACCCTAACCCCCCTACCCTGACCCCAATCCCCCTAACCCTACCCCTACCCCTACAGTTAACCCTAACCCACTAACCCTAACCCCTAACCCCCACCCCTACCCCCTACCCAACCCTAAACCCTAACCTTCACCCCAACCCCCTAACCCTAACCCCTAGCCCAACCCTAACCCCTAATCCTAACCCTACCCCTAACCCACCCCTGACCCTAACCCCAACCCCAACCCCCCTACCCTGACCCTGACCGTGACCCCGACCTCTAACCCTAACCCCTAAACCTAACCCCAATCCCCAACCCTAACCCACCCCAACCCTAACCCCCTAACCCTAACCCCCAACCCTTACCCCAATCCCAACCCCAACCCTAACCCCCTAACCACTACCCTAACCCAACCCTAACCAAACCGTAACCGTAACCTCCTCCCCACCAACCCCAAACCCTAACCCCCTAGCCCCCCAACCCTAACCCTAACCCCAACCCCCCTAACCCTAACCACCCTAACCAAAACCCCAACCCTAACCCTCGCCCTAGTCCTAACCCGAACCTAAACCTAACCCCAAACCTAAGACCAAACCCTGACCCTGACCCAACCCTAACCCAACCCCCTACCCCAACCCGCTTTCCCGCGCCCTAACCCTATCCCTAACCCCACCCCTAACCCCAACCTCTAACCCCCAACCCTCACCCTAACCCCCAGACCCCCAAAACCTTGAGGGAGAGGCGATCAGGGAAGTCTTGAGCATCTTTACCAGAAAAAAATGAAAGTCGTGAAGTGCACGAGGGGGTTTCTTACCTATGGCAGTAGATGATGCAGTGAAGAGAGACCGCGCTGCAGATCCGGACTCCAAGCACTGTGCAGATGAGCACCACTTACCATTCCCACTCCTGTCAGCAGGCACACAGCTCTTGCCCTCCATTATGCCACAGTCGATCACACCCGCACTCAAGGCCTCAAGATATGGAGAGGTTGGCACTCATGGCCCCCCCACTACTAACCTGGGATTTAGCAGGCTACGAGGCTTCTAACATAGAGACGGTCTATGGAATTTAGAAGTCTTGCAGACATGCAAGCTTTCTCCCACCACAAAATGTTGTCGAAGGCTTTCACGGTCAGAGTACATCGGTTCTTGTAGGTTATCTGGGCTGTGTGACCGTGGTCTTGGTATTTTCTTTGCTGACGTTTCGCCTGCAGCTGTGGCAGGCATCTTCAGAGGAGTAACACTGAAGGACAGTGTCTCTCAGTGTCAAGTGTGTAGGAAGAGAAATATGTAGTCAGAAAGGGGTTGGGTTTGAGCTGAATCATTGTCCTGCAAAAAGATTCAGCTCACCCAACGCCTTTCTGACTCTATGTTACTCTTCCTACACACTTGACACTGAGAGACACCATCCTACAAGAACCGATGATTTCCCCCACCACAGTTAATTACCTTTGATTTGGCCAGTCAGACTCAACTTCCCTTTTCTCTCCCCAATACTCAGCCCAAACTCTTTCAACAGTGGAAGGAAGCGCTTCCCTGACCCACCACCACTAGTGTGCCTCAGCTCCAAGCTCCCCACCTCCACTAATTGGGGGTGGATATGGTAGTCAAGCACTGTCGCCCCTAGTCAGTAACAGTGTGATGAAGAAAGAAGGTGGGTGAACAGGGTGACCAGTTCCTGAGGAGCCATGACAGGCCATCCAAAGAGATGTGCAGTCTCAGGACATTCTGGCGCCATGGGAAAAGAAACTGGATTTTTGGCCATTCTTTTCTGTAAAAACAAAAACAACAAAACCCAGAAACTTGTTGAAGTTAACATGAAAGCAACATCACTTTTTGATTTTTCTTTTTTAACCAAGCAACTGAATTACAGGAAGGGCATCATTTAGGTGCTAACTATGAGAGAAAATTGGGGGGGGGCATAAACCCTAACAGGCAGATTGGGGAATGAGCCTGAACCCCTTGGAGGGGACTGTGGCTGGAGCATGGCTAAGGCAGATTTTCAGAGAGAAAACTAGGAGGGGAGGCATGAAGCCCAGTAAACAGACTGCCTGGAGGAAAATGCCACAGGGGAGATTGCCAAATAGCAGGCCCCCATGCAAAGGGTATGGGGAGACAGGCAGAAAGAACAAGGAGCGAGAAGGAGGGAGAGGCTCTCAGGGCAGCCCTGACCATCTTTACCAGAAGGAAGTCAAAGTGGTGGAATGGAAGAGGCGTTTTTCTAACCTCTGGCAGTAGATGAGGCAGCAAAGAGAGACCAGGCTGCAGGATCCGTACTCCAAGCACTGCCCAGCAGAGGCCTATCTGCCATTTTCTCTCTCGTCAGCAGGCACAGGGCTCCAGCCCCCCAGAATGCCACACACTGTTCTCCCTTCCAGTCCTTCTCCACCTGGGATTGGGCTGCTGCTGCAGCAAAAGAAAGAGACTCAGAATCATGCAGCACCTCGAACACTAAGAGAGGGGTCGTGGAATTCAGAAGCTTTCCAGACAGACAATCCATTCCCCACCACATTTAATTACCTAAATTTTGGGCAGTCAGCCTCATGATCTCAGTTCTCTCCCCAATACTCAGCCCTAACTCCTCCAACAGAAGATGGAAGCCCCCCCACAGAAACACACACACAGACCCCCCGCTGTTCCTCAGCTCCAAGCTCCCCACCTCCACAAATTGGGGGTGGATTTGGAAGTCAACCACTGTCTCCACTTGTCACCAACAGTACCATGAGGCAAGAAGAGGGGGTGAAGAGGGCGACAGGCTCCTCAGGTGGGCCAGAAGACACTGTGTTTTTTGGCCTTCTTTCCTGGGAAAAGAACAGAAACTTGTAAAAAATTGCCGGTAAGTAGAAGCATGTTGTATTTTTTACAAAGCAAGTGAAAAATGGGCAGTGCATCACTAAGGGGCTTATTATGGGGGTGAATTGGGGGGCTATAAACCCCAATAGGCACAAAAGGGAGGAGGCTTCGCTGAGGTAGATATTCTGAGAGAAAATGGAGGGCTATAAAACTCACCAGACACAAAAGGGAGAGGTAAATATTCTGAGAGAAAACAGGAAAAGGGGGACAGAGACCCCACACAGGGCCAATGGGGAAGGGGCTTCACTCACATGGGTCTTCTGAGAGAAAATGGGGAAGGGGCTTCACGCAGATAGGTATTCTGAGAGAAAATGGGGGAAAGGGGGCAGAGACCCCCCACACACACAAGCCCAAAGGGGAAGGGGCTTTACTCAGAAAGTATTCTGAGAGGAAAGGGGGGCCAGAGATACCCCCCAACAATCCTAAAGGGGAAGGGGCTTCACTCAGGTAGATATTCTGTGAGAAAAGAGGGAAAGGGGGTCTGAGCTCATGGACCAATCAGATCCTTGGCTGGCGGCCTCAGTTACTGAAGGAAACCTGTTGCTGACCAGGTGACCAAAGTGGTGGAAGAAGGACAAACGAGGAGGGCGGGGGTGCAGTCCAAGACCTCCCATTTCCCACAGGTGGCCCCCTCCCTCAGCATTTACAGCTCATTGAATGCAAGGTGGTTAATTGCCTGGCACTGCGATTCTGGCCTTGAGGGGGGGGGCAGATTGGAATTCCCCCTGAAATCTCAACCCCAAAAGGTCCCAAAGCTTTGCTGAATCTCAAGCACAGCAGCCATTTCCCATCTCAACTTATTCTGCAGGCCCTTTGTAGACCCCAGGTTGGGCCAAAGCCTGAAGGCAAGAACACTCCAGCAAAACCAGCAGAGGAATTTCATCACACAGATTTCCCCCCCACACACACACACACAGCACATGAAGAGTGGGGGGGAGAGGCGAGGGCAGCCCGCTTTCGGCCAGCCTCTTTGTAAACTGCGGCCTGGATTTGTACCAGGTTTGTAATGCTGAGTTCCGGAAATTAAAACCCAATCGTGTCTCCAGAATGCCCGCAGTGTCAGCCACTGTACTAAATTTAGGAATTCTTTGTTTTCATTTTTGAGCGTGAAAACCTTTTCCTCAAGAAGCACAACATTCATTCTAAATGCACTGCATGAAAAAACAGGATTTTCTCAACTGCAAACATTGCGAAATCTGGAGAGCGCTAAAACAAAAAAAACCCTCCTGCGCTGTTAGGTGCCTTTACAGCAGTTTCAAGATTGTTTTTGGTTAATGCTAATAGTTTAATGTGCTTGATCAGAGATTATTAAACTACTTAGTATTTTCAGTGTGATACAGTTGAGCTCAATATGCCAACCGGGTGGCACCTGTGGGTCATTAGGGAGCTTCTGTACAAATGCACTTTTTTCCTTTACTACAGAATTTATTTTCTACCTTCGCTTTTCCTATTTCCCACCTCTCCAAAGGCAAACTTTAAAGGAAACATGCAACAGTGTATCTATATAGAGGATGCAACGGTTTGCAACTCTTTACTCCAGCCATTTTTCTTACAGGAAATTAAGACACAACAGGCACGTGCGAAAACCAGTAATAATACGTTACATGTTAACTAAATTTGATTTGGTTGCATCGCTAAAAGCAATTTAGGTCTTAAAGGAAAACAAATACTGCATATATTTCATATTTCCCCCAAACGTCCATATTTCCCCGCCCCCCCCCCAAAAAACCAGCTCGCAAGCCCGTAACTTTTTTTTTAACTTCCCCCCACCCCAAGTTAGAGCCTTGCAAGACCACCGCGGGCCTCGTGCTGCGTCATAAAACCCGCAATATGCCCCCTCCCCCCGGGGCATTTCGCGCCAAAGACCCTCCCCTCCGGTGCACCGGGCGCCTTACCGGGCGGGGCCGCGGAGTCCGCTTCGCCGCTGCACGTGCCGCCGCCTCCCGCGCGCCCGTGCCGTCCCGCGCCTGCGCACACACCCCTCCCCACGCCGGGGCTGAGTGCACTACTTGGAGCATGCGCAGAGAGCCCCCGTGGGGTAGCGGCGGGCAGACTGGCAGCCGGGCATCGGGTGACGTCAGAGTAGCTCTGCATGTCTCCCCGGCGGACTGCCTCTGTAGCTGGAGGTTCCACTCTGCTGCCGCGACGCTTCTATTAGGAACGAGCCCGGGCGGCCCTCGTGCAGGGGCTGAGTTCCCACCAGGCAGGGCAAAAGGCGGCCTCTCGGCGGCAGATTATTCCCTTGACCACCGGATGGCGGCATCTCCTCTCCCTGTCTTAGCCCCTGTGGAAGCCACTGGGAGGCGGGGCGTCGAGGTCGCGCCCCCCCCACCCCCCCACCGTGCCTTCTTTGGCCCAGGAAACCGCGCACGCACACCGGGGGAAGGGGGCTGGACCGGGCGGCCGAGCCAGGCCTGGGTGGGGGGGTCAATTGGCCTCTCGGCTGCAGTGCACCGGTTTGGCCACGGGAGGGCAGCACCCTCCTCCCCCACGGCTCGGGCGTTCCCCCCCATTTTATTACATTTTAGTTTATTCAATTTTATGTTATTAAGTTTTATCTGACCTCTTCTTAAAAACCTCCAGGGAATATTTTATCTTACCGCCTCCTGAGGAAGCCTGTTCCATGGAGCGGTTCCTGGGTGGGCAGGCTTCCTCGGGGGGGGGGGTGAGCTCTCCTTCCCTGGAGGTTTTGAAGCAGAGGTTAGATGGCCATCTGTCAGCAAGGCTGATTCTATGACCTTAGGCAGATGATGAGAGGGAGGGCATCTTGGTCATCTTCTGGGCATGGAGTAGGGGTCACTGGGGGTGTGGGAGGGGGAGGTAGTTGTGAATTTTCTGCATTGTGCAGGGGGTTGGACTAGATGACCCTGGTGGTCCCTTCCAACTCTATGATTCTATGACCGTCCCTTTGGAGATGCCACTGGGGATTGAACCTGGGACCTTCTGCGTGCCACTGATAGATCGCAAACATAGAAAATCATTTTCATGTCCTCCCCAGAAGGGGGAAACCTTAAAGCAGAAGCTGGACGGCCACCTGTCAGCAATGCTGGTTCTGTGACCTTAGGCAGATAATGAGAGGGAGGCCACCTTGGCCATCTTCCGGGCATGGAGCAGGGGGTCACTAGGGGGGGGTGGGGGGGAGGGATTTGTGAATTTCCTGCATTATGCAGGGGGTTGGACTAGATGATCCTGGAGGTCCCTTCCCACTCTATGGTTGAAGTGGCAGTATGTCCAGGGTCTGACATGCCGTGAGGCTGCTTTTTCTTTGCTGCCGCAGCATAAGACTTGCGCTGAGGTTTCAGGGGGAACAGAACCGAAGTGTAAGGACAATTGCTGCCCCCGTTTTGTAATAATAAATAAGAAAAATGAAAATAAAGTCTGTTTAAAATCGAATAACATAAAGTGTTATTAAATAATGAAAAAAGAGGGCTAAGCTGGTATTGCGCACTCCCAACGTATCATTACGGCATTTCGGGAAGAAGAAAGGCCTCCGAAACGCTTGGGGGGGGGGAACAACCTAGTAACGCTTCCGGTATTTGTGACGCGGGGAATTTGAGTGGCTGTAACGCTTCCGGGCCCCGGAAGCGGCGGGGACTGCAAAACGGGGGCAGCGGTTCTGGTGACACTTCCGGTCTTTGTGGGCAAGTTCCGGGCACCTAATGCGGTTGCGCACTGCAGAACAGGGGGCGGGGATTCCATGTGCGCCTCCGGGGGGCTGGTTTGGCTGTGACGCTTTTGAGCACGGTTGCCATGGAAACAGGCTGGCGACGCGGCCGTCGGGCGCGCCCGTGAACCCGCTGCGCAAGTGCCGCAGCCGTGCGGAGGGAGGGGCGCTGCTGCCACCCCGCGGCCAAACCCATGCACTGCAGCCCAGGGGCCCCGCGGGCCACGCCTGGCCCGGACTCGGAGCCTCCGCCGCCCGCCCGCCCAGGGGCCCGCCCGCCCGGGGCTCCCGGGTGGCATCCCGGGCCTCCGCCGCAGAGTGGGTGTGTTGGGGGGGTGGGGGGGAGACCGCACACCCCATGGCCATGGAAACTCGTTGTATGCGCAGAGGCACAGCCCTGGCCTGATCAGAGACCCGGGGCAGGGGATGATGCCGCCGCCGCCTTGTGGCGCAATGGAGGAACTGCCCCCACCCCACCCCACCCCATTTAACCCACTTAATGTGCAGCCCCTCCCTCATTCCCAGCACGGAGGAGGAAGCAGCTGGTGTTGACAGGCCGACCTTCTCCACCATTTCAGGAGGAGTCCGAGCGGCTCCCAGTCCCCTTTCCCCCTCCCCACAGCAGGCACCCCTGGGCACGGTCACTGGGTGTCACTGGGGGTGTGGGGAGGGGGAGGCGGTTGTGAATTCCCTGCATTGTGCAGGGGGGGTTGGACTAGCTGACCCTGGCGGTCCCCCTTCCAACTCTGTGATTCTAGGTAGGTGGGGCAGAGAGAGCGCTAAGAGAGCTGTGACTAGCCCAAGGTCACCCAGCTGGCTTCGTGTGGAGGAGCGGGGAAACCGACCCGGTTCCCCAGATTAGCCTCCGTCGCTCCTGTGGAGGAGCAGTGGGGGATCAGACCCGGTTCTCCAGAGTCCGCCGCTCCAGACCAAACCACTCCAAACAGGCGCTCTTGCAGGTCTCCGCTCTGGGCTCTGAGCTGCTCTGCTAGGGCCGCTGTGTCCTGGGGAAAGAGCTCCTTTTCGCCTTGGCTTCTGCCAGTCTGAGCACCCAGATCAGAGTCCACTGCTCCAAACCACCAGTCTTAACCACTGCACAGAAGAGGCCACTCCGCAGGCACTGCGCTGGGGAAGATCCCGCTCAAAGGCTTCTAGATCTGCAGGAAGGCGTCCAGGGCCTGGCCCCACCTTCCCAATAGGCTCACCCACTTCCCCGAAATGAATGGTGAACATAAGAGGCGGGGGATACCCCTCCAGGGGTCCTGGCAGCCCCCGGTAACGCTCCTTGGGAAGACTGTGCTAGCCCCCACCCCACCCCCGACGTCCCACTTTATTTAAATAATGGAGGCCACGCACTCAGCTTTTTTCTTTTAAATAGAAGCAAAGTTCTTTACAGCACCACGAAAAGCCATCAAATATTGTTTTTTTCATAATAACAACAATACAGGTAGGTGGGGATGTTGGAGGGAAGAGGAGGCTGGGATCAGGATGCATAGCTCTGACAGAATGGACAGACGATACAAGTTCCATAACTTAATAAAAATATATGTTTCATATATATATTACACATATATATCCAGCATAAGAATCTTCGAATACTTTTAAGATACAGCTTGTTTTTTTTTTTTGTAATCTCTCTTTACAACAGATATATTCACGTGGTCGTTTCATTTTTTGTTCTTTTAAAGTATTTTTTAATTTAATAAAGAAATTTCATAGTTGTGCCAGACGTTTTTTGGAGATCAGTACTTGGAGAAAAGAGGGGTCACCAGATGACACCCGCAACCCCACCCCACCCGTGGCCACCCAGTTCTCATTTAAAAAAAAAAAAAAAAACAGACCTGAAGAATAAACCAGAATTGCATTCCCAACGTAAAAGCCATTTGTTGCCCTGACAGATCCTTGTGTGTACATCAGTATACAGCTGCACGTGTGTCAAAATTACATCCACGCACATAAAAAAAAATTTAATTAAAATTTAATTAAAAAAATTAAAAAAAATTAAAAAAAACAAAAACAGAAAATACACTGGTAGGAGATGAGATTGTATAGTACCAAATAATCCATAAAAGAAGGCACATCCTTTACTTTTGGCTAAAATGGTGTAAAAAGAACATGGCAAAGAAAATCAAAGCCCGTGTAACAGAAACTTAATTTCACACGCCCTGAAAACAAAAGTGATGGTATCTTTTACACCTTGTGCTACTCCTTAAGATGATCTCGCCACAAGTCAGAGGTTAGGGCAGAGGTTAGGATCCCAGCTGCACTCTGGTTCTTTCAATTAAATCTCTTTAAAACAGTTTAATATACAACTGATAATATTAACTCTTCTTATATATATATATATATATATATATATATATATATATATATATATATATATATATATATATATATATATATATATATATATCTTTATTCTATCGGGGGGGGGGCGTTGAATCGGTATAATCATCTCAAATAATTTAATACGTTATAGCTTATTTCCCTCAACCCTTTACACCCTCCAAAGAGAAAGTGTGGATTTTGTTTTCCATATCTGCTACCTAGAGGAAGCGCCTTTGCCCACTTAGCATTATTAATAACCCCGGTGTGAGAGATCCCCTCTCTCTGAGTTTACTTCTCAAAATCAAATGTTCAGACGTTGATAAAGAAACAAAGGATTTATTGAAGACATCAGGAGCTGAGACAGGCACAGATAGCAAGTTGCAAGTGAGGGGCTAATCGGGTTTACAGAATATATTGACTCCAGGGCACTGGGGCACTGGGGTTCACACTTATTGTTATGGGAAGTTACCAGCTTGGCATAATACAAAACATCAGACGAGTCCCAGGAAGTCTGGTGAAGCTATCACACTTCCAAGGCCGCATCGGCCTGAGGGAGTACTGACAGGAAGAACAGCGGGGGGGAAGATACATGGGGCAATCAGGCCTGGCGCCTGAGACCAGAAGGTGTGAACTGCTTTTACGAGTTCACTGATAGCAGGTGATGGGAAGCAGAGACACATACACAGAGACCCTCACATTCTGCCCCCCTTAAGGCCCCCCTCCGGGGTCCTCGAGAGGGCGAGGCTTATCGGGATAAGCGAGGTGGAATTCTCGGACCAAGCGAGGGGCCGCCATGTGGGGTGCGGCCACCCACTCGTCGTGAGCGGACCCAAGGTTTTTCCAACGAACAAAGTAAAACAGTTTCCCCTTCTTCCATTTGGAATCTAAGACCTTGGATATTTCCAGATGGGTATCCCCTCCTACCACAGTAGGAATCTCACGGTCGGGAGGGGGGTGGAACTGGGGGGCTGCTACATACGGTTTGAGAAGACTAATATGAAAAACCGGATGGACTCCTTTGAGAGTCTTTGGGAGCTTCAGTTCCACAGTAACCTCATTGATCACTCTGGTAATGGGGAAAGGTCCCACATAACGGTCGCTCAGTTTTTTGCAGGGCCGAAGGGAGCGGAGGTTTTTGGTGGACAGATACACTTGCTCCCCCACCTTTAGCTCCCATCCCGGAGACCGGTGTTTGTCTGCTTGTTCCTTGTACTTGCTTTTTGCCTTCTCAAGATTTTTGAGCAGCCACGGCCAGGTAGATTTAACTGCCTGGATCCACTCCGGAAGATCAGGGGTGGTTTGGAGCTCTGGCGTGACGGGGGCGGAACCGAAAGGACCGAATTCCGTCCCGTATATTACTTGGAAGGGACTAAAGCCGGTAGAGGAATGAGGCGCATTGTTGTACGCATATTCGGCGAATGGCAGCAGGTCGACCCAGTCATCCTGGTGGAAATTGACATAGCAACGCAAATAACATTCTACCACCGCGTTTACTCGTTCCGTTTGACCATCCGTTTGGGGGTGATAGGCGGAAGACAAACCCTGTTCCTCCACCCCCATGAGCTTTAGAAATGCTCTCCAGAACTTGGCAACAAACTGGACCCCCCGGTCGGAGAGGACCTTCCTCGGTACCGAGTGTAGCCTGAGGACATGTGTAACAAATAGTTTAGCCAAACCCTGGGCTGAAGGAAGACCCGCACATGGAACAAAATGGACCTGTTTGGAAAAAAGGTCCGTGATTACCCAGAGAACCGTTTTTCCCCGACTAGGAGGTAGGTCGGTGATAAAATCCATGGCTATGACTTCCCATGGGCGGGAAGGGTTCTCCAGCGGTTTGAGAAGCCCGGGGGGTTTTCCCATCCGTTTCTTAGCTGTGGCGCAAGTGGGGCAGCTGCGCACATACAGCTCTACATCGGCTCTCATACCGGGCCACCAGAACTGCCTCCGTACCAGGTGAAGTGTTTTAATGAAACCAAAATGACCCGCCAATCTGGCACCATGTACAAGTCCCAATACCTCCTTGCGAAGGGAGGACGGGACATACAGTTTCCCCCCTTGCATCCACCAAGTGTTGGTTTGTTCCAGGCCAGTAGGGAGGAGGTGGTGCTCCTCTTCCTGTAAGGAAGCGTCCCGGAGCCGCTGTTGGAAGGCTTCCGGGATACCCTTGAGCGTAGGGGGGGTCTCTGGTCGATGGGCTTGGGAGCGGGTGGTGACGGCTAAGCCGGGGACCTCCCCACGCTGCTCGGGGCGTGAACAGGGAGTCGACAGGGCGATCGAAATCGTTGCGATACTGGGGGAGTCGAGACAGAGCGTCGGCTAGGGCATTGTCCTTCCCCGGGACATGTTTGAGAGTGAACCGGAATTTGGCGAAGAATTGGGCCCACCGAATTTGTTTGGCATTGAGCTTTCTAGCTCCCTTGAGAGCCTCGAGATTCTTGTGATCGGTACACACTTCAAATGGCTGTTCGGCACCTTCTAAAAAGTGCCTCCATATGGTGAGGGCATGTTTGACCGCCGCCGCCTCCTTCTCCCAAATAGCCCAGTTGATTTCGGACTGGGAAAACTTTTTGGAGAAGTAGGCGCATGGTCTCAACCGCCCCCCTTCATCCCTCTGCAATAGGGCCCCACCCATGGCCACATCCGAAGCATCCACCTGCACCACGAAAGGCTTGGTGCAATCTGGGTGAGCCAAAACGGGTTCGGATGAAAAGAGTAGTTTTAAACACTCAAAAGCCTGCTGGCACTGGGGGGACCATTGCAAACGGGCTGAGGGAAGCGCGGCACTAGCCCCCTTGTCTTTGGTACGCAACAGATTGGTGAGAGGAAGCGCAACTTGGGCAAAGTTGGGAATGAAGTTTCGGTAAAAGTTAGCGAATCCCAAAAATTGCTGAAGCTGGCGGCGGGTAGTGGGGGGTTCCCAATCTCGCACCGCCTGGACCTTGGTGGGGTCCATTTCTAAACCTTGGTGGGAAATCACGTACCCAAGAAATGTAATGGAAGGTTGGTGGAACTCACATTTGGATACCTTGGCATACAGTTTGTGCTCCCGCAGCCGCTGGAGCACTTCTCGCACTAGGCGCACATGTTCTTCCATGGTTTCAGAGTAAATAAGTATGTCATCGAGAAATACTACCACCCCCCGAAACAGCAAATCATGTAAAACCTCATTAATCAATTGCATAAACACACTGGGGGCCCCCGAAAGTCCGAACGGCATGACTAGGTATTCAAACATTCCAAAACAGCTGGAAAAGGCCGTTTTGGGTTCGTCTCCTTCTTTAATGCGGATGCGGTGGTATGCTTCCACTAAGTCCAGTTTGGTGAAGATTCGGCCCTCCTTTAATTGTGCTAAAAGGTCGGGAATAAGAGGGAGAGGGTAAGCGTTAGACTGGGTGACCGCGTTTAGCCTACGAAAGTCAATACACAGTCTTAGATCTCCCGTCTTTTTCTTCACAAAGAAGGCCGGGGCCGAATAAGGAGCTTTGGAAGGGCGTATGAAACCCCTTGCCAAGTTAGCGTCCAAGTAGTCCCGCAACACCGCCTTCTCACTAGGGCTCATGGGGTAGACCTTCCCTTTAGACAGTTTGCCTTCCCCCACGATTTCAATGGCACAGTCCGTCTCTCTGTGGGGAGGTAGTTCGTCACATTCTTTAACATCAAAGACATCCGCAAACTGCGAGTACTCCGTGGGAAGTTGAGGAGGAATGGAGATCGGGTTGGGGGACCCTACCAATGCGGCGGCCGGAGTCCTGAGTACCCGTTCCTTGTCATGCAACCCACAGGGGCTGTCGGGAAACGAGAGCACCCGCTTAACCCAGTCGATGGAGGGGTTATGTCCCCATAGCCAGTTCATCCCTAACACCACTGGGGTTACAATAGGGGCGATGGTAAAATACAAGCGTTCCCAATGTTCTCCCACCGACATAATCACGGCAGCAGTTCGGTGGGTCACTGGGCCCCGTTTAAAATCGCTCCCGTCCATTTGGGAAAAGCGGAGGGGTCCCGGAAGCCGCTTGCGCCGGACTCCCAGTTTCTTGGCGGCTTCCTCACTAATCATAGTGCGGGCACACCCCGAGTCAACCAAAGCCGGGAATTCTAAACTGGGACCCCCTTTGGGTAGGGACAGGTGAACACGTACATACACATTGTCCTCTTGGGCGCTTACCATCGGTGGAGCTCCTTGCACAACGACAGGGGCGGTCTGCTGCGGAGCCCCCTCTACAGCAGACCGACGGCGTTTTTTGCCGGCTGTTCCCACTCTTCCTCCTCGCTGGAAGAGGGGGATGGAGTGGTGGCATTCGGGGATCCGTCCGAATCAAAAGTGGTATTTGTAATCCGGGACCCCGTTGGGCCTGTAGAGGTGGAGATCACATCCTGGGGGCGCGCATGGAGAGCGGAGGGTGCGCCGGAACGCCGGCCCGGTGGCCCGCTCCTGCGGCGGGGCTGATCCTCAGCGGCCGCCTTCTGCGGTTCGGTCGGGGCTTGGCGAGGGGGGTTTGGACGACCCGCACGAGAGGGGCATTGTGACGCAAAGTGCCCCTTTCCTCCACAGGTCAGGCAGACTCCGGTCTCAAAACGTTTACGGCGTTCAGCGGCTGAGGGACCCCCGCTCCCCCCCGGTCGGAAGTCTCGGCCCCGGTCACTCCGGGGTCTCGGATCTCGTCCAACGCGTTGTTTGGACAAGGTCAGGAGTTGTTTGCGATTCTCGATGTCGGCCGCGTGGCGAACCCAACCTTCCACATCCGGGGGGTTCCCTTGCATAAAAGCCCAATGCTGGAGGTCCGGGTTGAGGCCCTCCCTGAAGCACTGTACCAAAGTGGCCTCACTCCAGTCCAGGATTCGGCTGGCCAGTGATTGAAACTCACTTGCATACTGCGCCACCGACTTAGTCCCTTGGCGCAGTTGCATCAGGGAGGCTTTAGCCCGCTCACCCAGAGTCGGGTCCTCGAAGCGGTTTCGGAGTGCTACCATAAACTCATCCAGGGTTCGTAGCACCGGCGAGCGGAGTTCATACTGCAACACCATCCAGGCGGCCGCCTCCCCTTGCAGCAGGGAAGCCACGTACTGCACCCGGGACTCCTCGGAAGTGAAGGTTCGGCCCTGTTCTCGCATAAAAATGTCTACTTGGACCATGAAAAAGGTCAACTGGTCTCCTGAACCGTCATAGGTGACTTTCAGGTCCCGACGGGACGGGAGGCTAGGAGGCGCGGGGGGGGCTGCCGGTGTTCCGTCCGGGAGGTTGCCGGCAGGCAGTTGCACTTTCAAGGCGTCCAGGGCCGCGGCCATCTCACCCATCACCCGCCGCATGGACTCCATCTGTTCCTGCATGGCTTGGCGATCCTCCAGCCACTGCCTGCGTTCCTCTTCCATCAGGGCCTCCTTGCGCGCCGGGTCCCCTTCAAGTCCCGTGCTGGGGAAGGCCAAACGGCGATCCTTCGCCGCGGTTCGGGAGAGAGACCAACCCTTGGGGGAGTCCAGCCAATTATTAAAAAGTCCTCGGCCTTGGTCGGGGATGGGACCCCTAGGCTTCTTTGGCTTGGCACCCTCCTCCTTGGGATCCGGCTTCTCCGGTACCACCGGTCCATCCGGTGCGTCAGGGGTAGTAGGGGTGTTTTCCTCATCGCCTGACATTCTGTCCCAAAAGGTACAGCAGCAGTTCGAGAGGCAAAGACTTGCAACTTAATGTGAGAGATCCCCTCTCTCTGAGTTTACTTCTCAAAATCAAATGTTCAGACGTTGATAAAGAAACAAAGGATTTATTGAAGACATCAGGAGCTGAGACAGGCACAGATAGCAAGTTGCAAGTGAGGGGCTAATCGGGTTTACAGAATATATTGACTCCAGGGCACTGGGGCACTGGGGTTCACACTTATTGTTATGGGAAGTTACCAGCTTGGCATAATACAAAACATCAGACGAGTCCCAGGAAGTCTGGTGAAGCTATCACACTTCCAAGGCCGCATCGGCCTGAGGGAGTACTGACAGGAAGAACAGCGGGGGGGAAGATACATGGGGCAATCAGGCCTGGCGCCTGAGACCAGAAGGTGTGAACTGCTTTTACGAGTTCACTGATAGCAGGTGATGGGAAGCAGAGACACATACACAGAGACCCTCACACCCGGGTGTCTTCCACCGAGTGCCTGAAGGAGCCAGACGTAGACAGTAGCCCAGGAGAAGAAGGGAACTTGAAGCAAAGGGGGGTTTCCTGAGCTTTTGATCTTCAGCTGGTACTTTCGAGCTGTCCAAACTAAGGCAGGGTCTGTTATCAGCACTTCTAACTTTCTGGCTTCTAGACTGTTTTTCTCGTGGGAGAAGATGGATGGTGAAAGGAAGAGGGAGAAAGACCCCAGAGGCTTAAAAGAGGCCCCAAGTTGCAGGTTGGAAGGGGGAGTGACAACAGTCCCACATCTGCAAAGTGAGACAACGGCTCTAAAGGGAGACGCACCTATGGAAGCTCAGGATAGAATCCGGCCTCTTGGCCTAAAAGCAGCAAATGCCCGAGTAAACGCTGGTTTGTGAAGGCCGCCTCACCCACTGGTCAAGGGTGCGAGACGCTCATACGGGTGGAACTTTGAGGCATACGAGGCCTGAACTCTGGAAGTTCAGCCTTCCCATCCTGAAATGTGGGAGCTCTTCTCGTTCCTTGACCTCCGAACGATCTCGGGTGCTTGTACTGTTCTGGATCTAGAGGAAGATGGGACACGAGGAAGAGAGCAAAGAACCATGAGCGGTGGCTTTCGTTATTACTGAAACATCTGACGGGCTAAAGCCAACAAGGAACCCCAAGGGTTAAGGTGGCTCTCGGAAAAGTGATGCTTGTGGGGGAAATGCCACCTCAGATAGGCGCATGTAGGAGGTCAGAACTCTTCCGTTTGGCACCGTTAGCCGAGAAGACGGCATTCTGAGGCCCATCTGTCCCTTCGGATGGCAAATAATAGCTAGGAAACGGGAAGATGATCTGCAAAACATCTAAGTGGTGATGGCAGGCCTGTTAGGACACAGTGATGTGATGTGACCTCTGACCTCATGGAGGTTTAAAACCACCGTAACAAAACATGTGAGATCTATCAGAGGAAGGACGCAAAGGCTTACCCCTAACGTAGCCTCTCTGGAAGCAAATCCTGATTGTGAAAATAGCACAAGCCTCTGCAAATCTGTTAAAATATTTCTCCGAGGACTCCCAAGGGCAGCTGGCCCACAAACTACAAACCTCGGGGGACCCTGCCGCGGGTCCACGGCCAAGGTGGCTGCAGGCCTGAGGGGGCAGAATGGAAGCGATTACAAAAATTCAGAATGCACTTCAAGGATCAATGCATAAGGAGGCGAATCAAGTTCTGTGCTGTGAATGACTCCTTGATCTGAATGCTGGCTCCAGGAAGGCTATGAGCTCTCCTGTGGCAAAAAGATGCTGATTCTCACCAAGATGGGAATAATTTTGTTTAACACTGACAGGGAAAAGGAGGGGCCTCTCATTGCCAAGAAATTCCAGCAGGAAGAGAGTGGCCGATCAATGCTTTGACAACTCGGAGTTGCCGCATCGCCGTAGGGATGGGTAATGCGTTATTGGGATTCCTGGATTGTGCTTGTCTAAGATAAGATGTGCCCATTGAGAAGTGACCACGAGGCCTCAAGGGTTAAGAGGGAATCCCCGTGGATCCACCCAAAGAGGTTGTGTCTCCCATCATCCTTTGGCTATTCAGATGCTCA
>NW_026612128.1:0-47010 GCF_029931775.1 Euleptes europaea
TGTGCGGGCGGAGGGGCGTGCAGTCCTATTCCACCTTTGAAGTGCCCACAAGCCATCCTCCAAACACCTTTCCATTTGTCTTGATATGTAGAGAGAAAACACTAAGGAACTAGTTGCCAATCTCCAGGTACTAGCTGGAGATCTCCTGCTATTACAAGTGATCTCCAGCCAATAGACATCAGTTCCCCTGGAGAAAATGGCCACTTTGGCAATTGGACTCTATGGCACTGAAGTCCCTCCCCAAACCCCATCCTCCTCAGGCGCCACCCCAAAAACCTCCCACTCATGGCGAAGAGGAACTTGGCAACCCTAGCCTCTCCCTCTGGGCCCCCTCTGGGGGTGGTATTCAGGTTAAATTGCCGCATTGGCACTCAGCGATAAATAAGTGGGTTTTCGGTTGCAGTTTGGGCACTCAATCTCTAAAAGGTTCGCCATCACTGCCCCAGGGCCTGCTGGCCGCACTTGAGGCCTAGGATCAATAGGAAATAACAAGCAGGAAACCAACAAGGACTTGTGGGAGGCATCTCACCCTCCCCCTGCCACTACTATTTCCTCTTTCCATTTACTGAAAGCCCTTACTGAATCCCCACTTTTCATTCTTCCTTCTCTCCTTGCAATATGGTTGCCAGGTCCTCCCTCTCCACCGGCAGGAGGTTTTCGGGGCAGGGTTGGGCACCCATCCTTACATCACTGCCGGGTTTACTCCTGGAAGAGCCGCATCACAGCGGGATTCTTTACCACTCAAATATTCAAAATGCTGACATTGAGAGTCCAAAGGTAATTTTCTGCCACCAGAAGGCAGGTGGAATGGAACTTATCCCACTACAGCTCATCGAGCTTTCTAAGATACTGTGAAGTTCTTGAGCTGCCCTCAGCAGTCCCAAAAAGTCACTTGCTCGAACAGGTAGAGTTGAAGCAGGTAAATCTTTATTGAGGAGCTTGAAGGTACACAGCATGAGCAATTCACGGAGTCCAGGCTGCTCATGGCGGCCAGAACTACAAAGCATAACTTTAAGCATGACACCATCCCAGGTGCAGAGCTAAGCGGGATGGGAACCATAAGATAACAGCGCCTGGTAGAAAGCAAGGGAGTGAACCAGCCATAATACTGAGAGGCCAACGAGGAGCTCAAGGTCGGAGCAGGGAGGGAGGATGGGAGAGTGGGCTGCTTGAACAGTACAAAGAAACGAAACCAACATGAGATATGTAAACAGCAATGGGACTAACTCATGTCAAGAGCCTAAAGCGGTCAGGATCCTGACAGATACTGCTTCTGGACGTTAGAAGCTACCAGGACCAATATTGAGGTGGAGGTGTATGCTTGCAGTGGAGATCAGCAAAATTCTTCCATTTCTTCTCGTGGAAAATAGCCTTTGGATTCAACCCACTGCATGTGTCTATAGTAGAGCTGCTAACCTCCAGGCAGGGCCCGGAGTTCTCCCAGAAGGTCAAGTGATTTCCAGACTACAGTTCCTTTACAGGAAATGGCAGCTTCGAAGGGAGAAACAAAAATCCCAGAGTGGTTGTGGAAGGTGGATGCTGTAGGACTTCTATGGATGAAACATTCCCTCTGAACTCCCTCCACTACCCTAACTCTGCTCCCCCCACCCCAGAAAATCCATATGGGATGTTGTACCTCTCTAGGAATTGCCAGAATCAGCAATTCCTAACGAGGACTGACATCACTTCTGGGAAGACCAGAAACTTTAATTCGCTTTAACTCTTTTTCTATTCTTGTTGAAGTTGACTTCCCATGTTACTCTAGAAATTGATTGGTAAGAACTTGTAATCCATGAGAATTGTTCTGCAAAATTAATTTTTTGTGTGAAGTAGCATCTGCACAGCCTGAACAAGTTTTAACCACTCTAGGAAGTATATTTATGGCAACAACTAGATAAAGTTTGCTTCTGGATCATGACCAATACATTTACTTTTACATGGAAAACATTGAAACTGGAAAACATCTAAGCAGTCTTATAGTGGGAGAATATGATAAGAATAGTGGGAGAGAATGATAAGAGTTCACTAGGGCCAATGAACAAATTCTACTAGTTTTGTGCATGTGATAGTTAAACACACGGCTGCCTTGTACTTGAGTCCAAAGTATTTTCAGTTCTGCAGCTGCAGACTTTTTTGGCAAACTGTTAGTTTCTTAAAATACATACTTACAAATCATGAAAGTGACTTTCAAGTGTTGGCCAGCTGTTCTAATTTGTAAGTATCATTTATTTACTGTGGTTTTAAAAACGTATCTGAATTATATTTGTGCTATGTTTGATGAAATGCTGCAATGTCATTTTTCTGTGCCATCAGAACCTGCAAGCTACTTTTGTACTAATGGAAAGTACCAGAGGTAGACAGACAATGGATAGGGTTGCCAGCCTCCAGGTACTAGCTGGAGATCTCCTGCTATTACAACTGATCTCCAGCCAATAGAGATCAGTTCAACTGGAGAAAATGGCCGCTTTGGCAATTGGAATCTATGGCAAATGAAGTCCCTCCCTTCCCAGAGGGACCTGGAAACCCTAACAATGAAGCCGTAGCCCTGGCAAATGATCCAGTATGCAACACTTCTGTATATGGTCAGAGCATTGACTTTTTGCTGTGCTACTACTAGAATTGGTCAAGAATGGCTTCAGACAGTGCCACTGGCCATTTGTTATCTTTGAAATCTCCTCCCCAGTCCCCTGTCAAATTTTCTCTCACTGAGAGCCATCTCACTTATTACAGAGTGGCAAGCTGTGTTTTCCCCCCAATAAGTTGGCACATTTAGTCACTGTTCTTTGTTCAGCTTACCAACGTGGTATAACTGTTTTGTGCCTTCACATTCTGAAGTATATACCTAAAACATCTTAGCTGTAAACCTAAATATGTAATTTTTTTTAGGGCCCTTCTTAATTATCTTGAGAACATCATCACTGAGCTATGTGTACACAGCAACTATTTGTTGAGAAGGGCTCCTTCTGACAGTCTCACAGCTAGGAATCCCTTTCTCTAGATAAGTTGGCATTTTTTAAAGCCTTTTTAGGCTTCTAAGCTGTTTAATGGACTTTTAGTGGGGCATTTTTATGTCTGCTCTCTTGTTTTCTGATTATCTCCTCTGAGCCACTGGACCAGCTGGCTATACATTTAAATAAATTAATGTACTAATTAATAACATATGTGAAAACCATTTATCAGAGAGATCAATGCAGTTCCTCAGCAACAGTTCCCAGTTTTGGGCTAAATGCCTATCAATGAAATAAGCTTTGTGGATTTTAAATTCAGTGACTGTTGAGAACCCAATTTGGTATCACTCCAGTCTATGTGATAATTTAGTTATTATTCTAGATGAATTTGAAAAGCACAGTTTTGTACCAGTGTGACTTACAGCCCATTCCTGAGAATTGGGCCGAAACTTCTTAGGAGGAGCGTGGCCTCGCCTCCAGCGTAAGTGCTTGTAATCGCCTGGTCGGCTTTCTAACCCCTTTCGGCCACTTGCGCCGGCATCCGGAACAGCGTTGCTATGCCTGCTATTTAGCAGGCGCAGCCTCGCTGTTTTCAATGGGGCAAAAAGCCCCAGTTATACAAAAAAAAGCCACGAAACGGCTTTTTTTTTGTTTAACGGCGTTGGGGAAACGGCTTAGGAAGAGGCGCAGTGGCGCCGTCCCCGTACACCTCAGCTCAGCTCAGGAATGGGCTGTTACAGAACTACCAGTAACCTCTATTATAGATGGGATCTTGGTGTAAAGACATTCTGATGAAGCTGACAGATTACAGACTTTTATGTTGAATAAATTTGTTTGTTTCTAAGGGGTGTGTTCTGAAACTAAGGAACTGAGGCAAGTTAGTTTGGTATTGTATGTTCTCAGACCTGCTCTTCAAATAAGAAATGTTGTTGAGCCCTCAGAGAACAACTTTGCCTGGGGCTAGGCATGTATATATTACCATCTTGATGCCCTACTAGGAAATCAACACGCAGTGAGGCAATCTGTACCCAAAGATGAGAATATATCCCAGTCCTTTCTGTAAGTTCTGAAATACAAAGCAATTTGACACCCTTACCTCAATTAAATTATGCCTTGTCTCAGCAGTCTCCCTGCCCCGCTTTATGGCTGGAGCTGTCAACCAGGCTGTTGAGGGATGCCTACTGTCCTACGTTGCATGATAATCCTGATCCTGTGTTCTTTTTTTAAAAATAAATAAAAAATGTATTCAATAAAATAAACATCAACAAAAAACATACAATCTTCATAGTTTAAAGTACTATATATGTAAACTTAAAATTTTTACAGATACAACTTATTCCAATATCCTCATTCATACCACCACACCAAAAACACGGTTTAGTCCTCTGTAAAATAGCTAGACTGCCATTGCAGCACATTGTCCTTTCTCACCCTTGATTATAATATTTTCCATTTTATTTACAGCTCGTAACCATAGCTCATCCAGGGTCATTGTATCACCATTTTTCTGATGTGTTGTTAACTTTATTAATACATATATTTCTTTAACTTTAACCAACCATTCCTCTATCTTTGGAGTCATTTTTTGTTTCCAGGGTCTGGCAACCTGATCCTGTGTTCTAGTTGGGTGAGTAATTAGAGAACTGCTTCCAAGTAATGAGAGGCATGAGTTCAAGTCCAGTCACTCTGTTGTTCTGCTGTCGTTGTGCCTGTTGCTGGTCAATGCAGATGAGCCCTACCTTCTGGCCTGAATGTCCCATAGTAGGGGACCCAGCCAATTTCTCCCATTTGCCACATGGGTGCCTTTCCCCACTAAGGTATTGATAAGAGTGCCTTTTGTGAATGTTAAATTGTGAGTTCCTGGATTGCTTTCTCCACTGTCTGCATTTCCCTTACTTAGTAAATGAGAACTTTGCCCCGGGTGGGTAACCCAAATCTGCAGAGCTCTCTGGGCTAAGTTCTCTCCAGGGCTCCTACCAGTCATATCAGGGAAGGGTGCTTTGTCCCTTCCCTTGGTGTATTCCATGTGTGAGTGGTGTCACCCTGATGTCAGGATGTGTGGTAGGGTTGCCAACCTCCAGGTGGTATTCAAACAGATACCTTGTGCTTAATTAACAGGGTTAAACAAAATAACAAGCAAGCACTGATGGCTGAAACACAAATATATTATTCAAGTATGATCAATTCCAATCCAGTTAACATTCACTAGATTTGATAAGTCCCGAAATATTCACTCAAGGTGATTGCAGCATTGATATTGAAGCCAAAACGCCGGGAAGGAACTGTGTGATGATGCATGTAAATTTCAAGGGCAAAAAAAGCCTCGAGCCCATGCTCGAGCTGACAAGCGTGGGGCCGTTTCTCAAAGCGCCCAGTACCCGATATTATACAGGCTGGTTTTCCTCTTCTATTGAAGTTAGATTTATAGCCCAAGATAGGATTCCAGTATGAGTTCCTATTTCGCCGAAGCTTTGTCCTTCGGGAATTTTTCAAAAGGCGAGAGATGAATATCTATCTCTATATAAATAATAATTAAATTGTGACAAGGTCTGAACATTGTCAAACAATAATAATGTTACATTCTAAATTTACAATTTACAGTCATAATTTTACACAGCAAGGAGTAGCAATACATACCTAAACGCCAACAAAGAGTTGTAACTCAACATTCATTTGGAAAGCTTGTAGCGATCTTACTAGGCAAGCATACACATTAACCATATATCGTGCTCATTGAAAACAGGTGTGAGCTATTGTAATACCATTTAAAGATATATCCGTATATTAGGCTATTATCATCAGTTTGTATACATTCCCAAGTCTTCCACAAAGGCTATCATATAATGAATTTACCATTTGATGTCATTTGTTTGCTATTATTTGTTTAACATTTTTTACAGAAAGCAGGTGTAATCAGAAGCTGTATTCAAACTGTTTGTAGAAATTGTATTAAAAAGAAAAATAAAGCGAGATTTTTGCTGGGAGAGGATTCTGTCTATATTCTGTTTAGTATATGGCTTGGATACATATTGCCAATAACAAAAAATTGAATTTCTGAGTCCGTGTGGCACATTTCTTTATAATGGAAGACCAGTGGGGCTTCAATCACGTTATTACGAATACGTGATCTGTGCTCCCCCACTCATAGTTTAATTTGTCTAGTCGTCTTTCTCACATAGAGCCATCCACGTGGGCATCTCAAAATATAAATAACATTCCAACTATTGCAATTTGAAAAATGTTTAAGTTTAAAAGAAAAATTAGAGTTTGCATTTTTAAATTCTTTTACAGGCAGGGCAAATGTACACATGTTGCATTGTCCACAGTGGTAATGATCTGGAGGCGTATTGGATATTGATTTTGGTAGGGCATCTGTATGTATTAAATGGTCCCTTAGGGACCAGGTCTTACGGTATCCAAATTTGGTGGTACTGCACATCCTGGCAATTCCTGTATCAAATGCCAGTGCTTAAAAATAATTTTCTGTATATCTCTAGTATAACTGGAGAATTGCAGTGATGATGTGATACCTTGATATGAACGCTGTTGTTTATCATTCCTAAGCTATTGTAAACTGTCTATATTGTCTACCCTCGTTCTGGCTTTTGAAATAATTCTCTGTGGGTACCCTCTTGCCACCAGGGTACCAGCTAGTCCATCTGCTGCCTGTTTATAATGATCCTGCCTGGTTGCGTTTCTGCGAATTCTAAGAAATTGTTAGCTGGTACCCTGGTGGCAAGAGGGTACCCAAAGAGAATGGTACCCTGGTGGATGTAACATATTGTGTCTGTATGGTGTGTTTGTTGGTGGGATGATGTGGATCTGTGGGGTGATTGTGCGAGTATTCAAAAATGTTATTTGGTTATGAAGGGGGAAAAGGTGAAATGTGAATGAGCCATAGTGTAGCCATATCAGTGGCCAGGTAAAGAATTGAGGTGAACATTTAACCTAGTGCTGAAGGAAGTTTGACCTAGTGCTGAGTCAGCACTGTTATCTGTGCTTTCAGTTGAAGTCTCCAAAACTCTGTGTTCATCAACTTATAGGTCAAACTAACCTTTAACAAATATCCTGTTGCCTTAAACACAGCAGTCAGCTATTCTTCTTATGCTAGTAGAGTGAGATAGATAAGATTGTAGGGCTGTCGATTTGGTTCGTACCGAACCAAAAAACAGCTGAATTTTCCCCGATTCGGTGGTTTCTACTTTGGATAGAGCCGAAGTAAAAAAAGGCGGGGAAATGACGAGCTGAACTCGGTGAGTTTGGGCGGACACCGAATAAATTCATACAAATTTGCCGCGCCCGAAGGAGCATTCTCCCGCGGCCAATCAGTGGCCAAGCTGGGTCTTCTTCTGGCCAATCCGTTGCAGGTGAGTGCCTGAGCCCGGCTGCTGTGCGGCCTGGGGAGAGAAAGAAAAAGCGTCTCTCTGTGTGTGAGAGAGATCCCCGTGGGGTGTGTGTGCACATTTTTTTGTCGGCTTGCCTTTCAGTCAGCCCAACTGCCGAGGCAATCAGACCCCCGGGCCGGGGTAAGGGTATGGCCCAACTGCCGAGGCAACCACAACGGCCTTCTCCCAACTGCCGAGGCAGCCAGACCCCTGGGCCGGGGTAATGGTATGGCCCAACTGCCGAGACCCTTCTTGCAAGAACCCCCAAGTTTTGTAAAGATTGTGTCAGAGGGTTCCGAGATATGGGGCCCGGAAGGGGTCCCCCCAAATCACCCACAGGAATAAAGCCACTTAAAGCACATTGGTGGCATTCCGCGGCTCGGGGGGGGCATTTTTGGAGGTAGAGGTCCCAAACTTTCAGGGTAGCTTTAGGGGACCCTTCTTGCAAGAACCCCCAAGTTTTGTAAAGATTGGGTCAGGGGGTCCCGAGATATGGGGTCCCCCCATTTGCCCATTGGGATGAATGGGAGCAGGCGATCCTTAATGTGCATCTCTACAGAGCGGCAAATCCAAGGCAAAAATGGCCAGAGAGTTGTGAAAGATCCTGAGCAGCTGCTGCTGCTTGCTGGAATCAGTATGGATTACTCCTCCTGACCCCCTGCTTCTGCTGGAAGAGAAGACACCCACAGTTTGACCCATTTTGGGGCTTTTATTTATAACTTTTTTCCTGTGAGTTTGGGGGGGAGGGAAAGCAGATTGTGTGTGTGTGGGGGGAGGAAAGCCAAAGTGGGGTGGGTTTGATTGCCTCTGTGTGGGACTGTTCTTTCTGCTGTTTTCATCAGTTGCCAACTTCGTCTGGAGTTAACTGTGGGTCAGTGAGTCTCTCTCTGGCTGGCTGCTATTGTTTCCAATGGGCTGTGCAGCCGCTTCTATTGTTTCTAATGGGCTAGCCTGTCATTTGTTTTAGTGCATCCCATGTCAATGAGTCTCTCTCTGGCTGGGCCGTTCTTCTCCTTCGTTTGGAATTTACGGCTTCTGGTTGCTGGGGAGGGCTGTTCTGCTGGGGGTGGGGCTTGATCTCCTCCTTGCCAGTGTGATTGGGGGGGGTTGCCTGTGCCGGGGGGTGGGGCTTGATCTACTCTTTGCGAGTGTGATTGTTGCTGTGGAAGATTTGAATCCAGCAGCATGAAATCTATGAATCCTGAAGATGCGCAATTTGCGCGGGTTGCACTTACGCTAGTAGCCTTATGAGATGTACTTTGGCTGGGTTGAAATGAAAAGATACGTTACCCATGCTAGTTATGCTGTTTACTTACACTTTGAGCATTGTTGGATGCACTTTTGGCATAGTTACATCGGCTCTTAGAAGCCACGGACTGGCTTCTACTGTGTGTGTGTGTGTGTGGGGGAAGCCAAAGGGTGGGGTGCTCTGTAGAGATGCACATTAAGGATCACCTGCTCCCATTCATCCCAATGGGCAGATGGGGGGACCCCATATCTCGGGACCCCCTGACCCAATCTTTACAAAACTTGGGGGTTCTTGCAAGAAAGGTCCCCTCAAGCTACCCTGAAAGTTTGGGACCTCTACCTCCAAAAATGCCCCCCCCCCGGAGCCGCGGAATGCTGCCAATGTGCTTTAAGTGGCTTTATTCCTGTGGGCGATTTGGGGGGGGGGATCCCTTCCGGGCCCCATATCTCAGGACCCTCTGACCCAATCTTTACAAAACTTGGGGGTTCTTGCAAGAAGGGTCTCGGCAGTTGGGCCGTACCATTACCCCGGCCCGGGGGTCTGACTGAAAGGCAAGCCAACAAAAAAAGTGTGCACCCCCCATGGAGATCTCTCTCTCTCACACACAGACACTCTTTCTTTCTCTCCTCGGGCCGTGCAGCGGCAGGGCTCACACCCGGGACCCTCTGACCCAATCTTTAAAAAACTTGGGGTTTCTTGCAAGAAGGGTCCCCTCAAGCTACCCTGAAAGTTTGGGACCTCTACCCCCAAAAATGCCCCCCTGGAGCTGCAGAAAGCTTTAAATGGCTTTAAATTGCTTTATTCGGCTGAATTTATTCCCAAACTCTGAATCTCATGCTGAATTGCACGGATCCGAATCAGGGGAGTTCGGACTTCGGCATTTCCCGAATTAAAATGGGCCGAATTTTGCCAAAACTGGAAGTTTAATGATTTTTTTTTCAACAGCCTTATAAGGTAGTAATATTCTTAAAAGTATGTTAAGAAGGAGGTAGAGATTTCTATTGGTTGCAGTTTGGTACTACATTGAGTCATTGTGTAACTGGTGTCAAAGTTCTGCAAGATCCTGATGTCAATTTGCCTATATATGCAGATGGTTTTTGCCTGTGAAGCTATTGGCATTTTGAACTTTCTTAGGAATAGATGCTCACCTTGGTCATTCTACTTCATTTGTTAGTAGTGATTTGGGCCCCTTCTTTGAACCCAGCTAAAATTTGTAATTACCCCCATCAGTTATGATGTGCTAACGTATTTTTCTTTTACAGGTTACTGTCAGTAAAAATGCATAGACTTGTGTTGTGTCTTGCAACTGAGTACAATTTAGGTTCAAAACAAGTTTTGGTATGGAACTTGAACAGGCATAAATTAGGCCCATGCCAAATCTCCTCCTTTGGACTCCCTGGTTTCTGTCCTACTATACTACATCTCCCAGAAGGCTCTGTTGTTTATAGTTACTACTATATGTAAGAACGCCACAACATTATTAAGTGATGATGGGAGAGGCCGTGGGCACCAAAGGAGATAGCTGACAGAAGGGTGCAGTTAGTTGGACTTGTTTTCGAGGGTTGTTCAGTTAACAGTGGGATTCTGGAGAGGAGAGTGCAAAAGAATGGAATAAGGTATGTTGTGACAGAACTTATAATTTCAAGGTGTTTCCTTATGTTAGTCTAGTGTGTTAATTTGACAACCTTACCTAAGGTCACATTTTCAAATTGGCAGTTCAGTTAGATGAGAGTGCTTGCATAAACCTTTTGGAGTTGATCCTTAGATTAAAGCTGTTTGAACAGCTAATTCTTTTGGTCTCTTATTTTGGAACCCAGAAACATTACAAGGAATGGGATATGTTTTTCCTTATTGGTTTCAGAAAGTCCTTTTTATTATTACTAATTATTATTATTATTACTCTTAATTTGGTATATAATTTTGTATATAATAAATGTTGTCTTCGATTTTGTTAAATCATCCTTGCTAATTTATTATTTTAGTATATTATTTTAGTATATTATTTTAGTATAACTGTAATGGCAAAAGGAAATGAGTGGGGTGAAGACTACTTATGCACTCTTGGAGACCGTTTAGCACTATTAAAATACAGTTTGAATGTAATTTTAAGTTTTCTTAGAGCAGGGGTGGGGAATCTTTTTCCTGCCAAGGGCCATTTGCACATCCTTTGGGGGCTATACCAGGTGTAGATCTCCTGGTGGGGGGAGGCTAGGGTTGCCAGGTCTCCAGCCACCACCTGGAGGTTGGCAACCCCAGGGGATGCCACACAGAGAAGGCCTGCAGGGTGCCCCCGCTCCCCCTCCTAGGCGGGAGGGCAGCCAGTGGTGGGCCTGAGCAAACGAGGCGCCAGCCCGCAGGGGGGCGCAGCCCGCAGTCGATCAGCAAGGGAGGAAAAGAGGAAGGAAAACAGAGAAAGAGGAAAAGGGAGGGAGGGAGAAAGAGAGAGAAAGGGAGAAAGAAATTGAAAGAGGGGGAGAAAGAAAAGGATGGAGGGAAAGAAAGAAAAGGACTGAGGGAGACAAAGAAAGAGACAGAAAAAGAGGGAGAAAGAGAGAGAGAAAGGAGAAAGAGTGACAGAAAAAGAGGAAGAGAGAAAAGCCTTCCCCCCCCCACACACACACACCAGCCCTGCACGACCAGGCCCCAGCTTACCCGCCTACCCCCCCCCACACATGGCGGCACATGGAGCCCCGCACGACCGGGCCCCAGTCTCCATGCCCCCCCAGAGTCCACAAAAGCCCCCCCCCCCGAAGCCTGATCGGCTCCCACACGCATTCTCTGCTGCCGGGAGCCACCAGCCTCTTCCCCCCTCCTCTTGTAGCTCAACAGCCAACAGGCAGCGAGAGGGGCTTACAATGTGCCGCGGTGTTCCTGCACACCGCAGCTGTAAAGGCAGCCTTGGGGGAAGCGTCCCTCCCCCTCCCCTCTCGCCGACCAACGGCCGACAGTCGGCAAGAGGAGGTCCAAAGGGCGCCGCAGCGCCCCTGTAAGCCGCAGCTCTAGGAACACCCTTGGGGAGGGCCGCCCTGCGCCCCGCCTCCATGGCAGGGCCCTGGAGCTCTGCACACGGCCCCCGGGCCGGAGGTTCCCCTTCCCTGACTTAGAGCTTTTCAGTTAAAGTCTCTGGGGGAAGGATTGTGTGCCCGAAAAGGGTAGTATGTTTGGTTGTTCAATTAGATCAGTGGTTCCCAACCTTTTTTTGACCAGGGACCACTAGGACTTTTTTGTTCGGTGCAGGGAC
This sequence comes from Euleptes europaea, assembly GCF_029931775.1. Classification (NCBI taxonomy): domain Eukaryota; kingdom Metazoa; phylum Chordata; class Lepidosauria; order Squamata; family Sphaerodactylidae; genus Euleptes; species Euleptes europaea. The sequence continues at coordinate 11,824 of NW_026612128.1, forward strand.
CACAAGGTTCAAAATAAAAATTCCGAGAATTTGAAAATAAACTTTAATCATAACTGTTAGTTTGTCAGGCTGTTATCTCGGTTTCTCTGTTGCCTCTGTTCCTTTGCTGAACCGTCCAGACTTCAAGGACAGCTTCACATACCAAAGCCTGGGAACGCTACCCCTGGGAAAGTGTGCTCTGTTTATGCTTTGTGTGTTCTGTAATCTCCCGCCTTATTCAAGCTTTATATTGCCAACTAACGAGCAAGACCCTCATAGCTGTCATCTTATCCTATATGCACTGTATTGCCTATTTGACCAGTAAAAGCCATCTGCTTGGATTCTAACTGTCTCTGTGGTGATTTCTGGTTCTTTGGGTCAAGAGCTGACATTATGACAGCTAACCCTACAACTCTTCTTCAACGATCCCCTAGTCAGGCTAGAGCCCTGGAGGGTTCGCCTGCCACTCGGATAGGAGCTAGGAGATCGCTCTCCGAGTGAACCGGGACTACTACTTCCTGGAACCCTGGAGTCCTCATGTGGGGATCCTACCCTTCTACATTAAACATTAAACTTAGAATAATATTTGAATATATTTTTTATAATAGAGAACTTTTAATTGTAAATCAATGTGATTTTTGAGCTTGCATCCTTTTTACAAGCTGGGCAATTCTGGGGCTAATACTGTTGCTCAGAGCTACACGAATATCATCACTTGCTTCCAATCGATTTCTGGTCTTGTTCTTAATTATAAGCAAAGCAGAAAACCTTGTTCGCATAAATAAGTTGTGGAGAAGAGCATAAGATATCGCAAGGCGAATCCCCGAACTGTAGGATATGAAATTGCTTTTTTACACCAGAACTCTTCAAGAGAAACTGATTCAAATGCATCCTTACAGTGCCTATCATTTTGGAATTCAATGAGCTCTTCCTGGATTTCTTCTGCAACCTCTTCAACAGCAATACCAAAAGGATTGCGAATCAGCTTTTGGGTATCTTTTGATACGGTCTGGTTATATTCCGGGAACTTTATAACTTTCTTTCGCGGACCTTAATTTAGTTCTCGTGGATCCCTGGGGGTCCACGGACCCCCGGTTGGGAACCAGTGAATTAGATGGAAGGAGAAAGACCCTTGTTCCTAACAAACAGTGGTAGTGTGAGGAACTAAAAATATAAACAAAAAATGGGGGGGGGGAAGAGACTTTAAAGCATGACAGGGTTGCCTCTTTGCACCTGGTGGGAGGTTTTTGGGGCAGAGCCTGAGGAGGGCGGGGTTTTGGGAGGAGAGGGACTTCAATGCCATAGAGCCCAATTGCCAAAGTAGCCATTTTCTCCAGGTGAACTGATCTCTATCGGCTGCAGATCAGTTGCAATAGCAGGGGATCTCCAACCAGTACCTGGAGGTTTGCATCCCTAGTGACAGTGGATGTCAGCCGGGTTTCTGTTGTCTCCCATGCTATTGCTCTGCTCTCTGCAACTTGTCAAGAGGTGTTTCTGCTGATTATTTCATCTCTGTACAGCAAGCATAGAATACTGTCTAGCAGTTCCAGCACTGTGCTGTTGGGAATGTATTGGTGTTGAGATCTTCGGATGAGGTTGCCTGTTACTTATATGAAAAGACTGAATATGTTGTTTGCTGTGGTACAGACTGGAGAACAGTCTCCAGCAGAACTGTGTGGCCTAAACTGATTCTGCTCAAAAAATCCTTTTGGGTAATCAGGCTTCCACACACATATCACTGTAGGTACAAGTTTCACCAGAATGCCTATATGAATGCAGATGCTGTCTGTTCGTACTGTGTTGCCACCAACAGAACGTGTGTTTGAAGGCACACCCACATTCAGGTCATGTGTAAATGTTTCTTTTTCTTACGTGCTGCTAGAGTTGGAGCAGAGCCTTCACATTTTATTATATCCCCCCGCCCCTTTGCCATGCTCCATATGTTGTGCTCTGCTGTTCGAGAACAATAGTCGAAGCCTCCTGGGATGAATTTTACACCTCTAAAATCTTCTGGACTAAAATCAAGTTTCTGAAGCCTAGCGATTCAGGCATCTGGTCTGTAATGGCTGCAAGGTGAATACAAATCCCAGAGGGATGTTTTTACTGGAAACCTTCCTTTATTTTTGCTTTTTTAGTGTCATAGTTATCAAAGATCTTATTTCATTTTTCATCCCCAAATAGTACTAACCCCTTTGGTTGAAGAAGCTTGCCTCACAGATGTCCTCTGCTTTATTTTAAACATTGTTAATATCCAGGGCTTTGTGGAAACTCTGCTCTTTCACATTTGGCTTTTGACAGTTCCTGGATGAAAGACAGACAGATTTACTAGGACAGTCAACCCTCAGCAGACATCAGCTATTTCAAAACTAGCTTTTAAAGAGTCTTATTTCTAAAACAATCTCTTCTGACCCTTTCCCAATCATTTATAAATTCTATTTTAATTACTTGCCACATTCTTTCCACTTGAATAAACTTGTAATTTTTGCATGCAAAACATGTGCTGTACTGCTGAACCAAGGCCCTATCTACATTTGAGCCTCTAGTACTAAAATGATAACTCTCTTCAGATGTTCAGTCATGAATTGACTGAGCATGTGCAGAAGACAATGGGAACACCCCAATGTGTGCAGTAAGCCCCTCTGCACAGAGGCTCATATATGTGATCAGAACCCTGCTTTTTAAAGCACAATCAAAGTGAGGAGCCCACAAACATGCATTCATTGCAGATACTCAGGTAGAGTTGCCAATTCCCACTTGGGAAATTCCTAGAGATTTGGAGGCGGATCCTGGGGAAGGTGGGGTTTGGAGAGAGGAAGGAGCTTAGCAGAGATGTAATGCCATAGAGTCCACCCTTCAAGGAGCCATTTTCTCCAGGGGAACTGATCTCTGTCGTCTGGACATCAGTTGTAACCTGCGACATCTCCATCCCCCACCTGGAGGTTGGCAACCTTATCAACTCAGGTGACTACATGGATGTTGGGGGATGGGTCAACAGGTCCAATCCCACGTCCTATTGCATGCATTTAGCAAATGCACGGTTGAACGTCTGAAAAGAGCTAGTGTTCGCAGTGGAATGGAAATTTGTGAAAATGTCTAGGGAAAAAAATCTTACCCTCAGTTCTCCTTTGCCTCACTTCCCCATTGTTAATGCAGGGATAATTCAAAATGTTAATCCCACTTAACGTTTATGCGGCACTATGGAGCTCTCAAAGCACTGAAGATATATATTTTAGTCATTAGTACAAATACCTTCTTGAGTGTCCTGACACTATTACATTGCCGAGACTGAGATATTGGCTTGTCCAATCCTACCCAGAGTTCACGGCTGAAGTAAGATTTAAGGCAGGGCCCTCCCATCTCATCTAAATACGTAGCTGATGACAGCAGCCAGTTCACAAGTCACTACTGTTATCTACTGTGGGAATTCCCACATGTTCGTTGGCAATTTGCCCCACTAATGGTCTAATAAACAGTTGAGTTTGCATTATTGTTCAGCAAATAGAAGAATTTCCACATGGAGAACTTTGTTTAAATAGGTCTCTTTTTTTGCATGGGGAACATACACATGAAGCTGCTTTATACTGAATCTGAGGCCATTTCCACACTAATTATTTGTAACTTTTAATGAAACGTTTTATCTTTTTGTGTCCGCACTATTTCCCCTCTGATTGGGATCGGATACGGTTTCCAAATGTTTTATCTTCCTGTTTTGTGCAACCACTTATATGATGATGTATTCCTTTTCTCTGTTTCCAAGAAGACTTCCCCTGAGATGCAGACATGCTGAAGACCCTATTCATGTATGCAGCCCATCTCCCTCCCCTCTCCTCCCGGCAGCCATTTCCCAGCATCACATTTTTTTTTAATATGCGTTAGGACTAATGCAGCAACGTAAGAGCATTTGAGTAACCCTCCCCTTGTGCGGGGTGGCTCTCAGCTCATGCTGGAGGAGGAATGCAGCTGGTAGGAGGGGGTGTGTGCCAAAGCCTTACAACGCCCATCTGAGTCCTGGCTGGGCTTGCAGTGTTGAGCAGGCAGGCGAGCGCCCTCCAAGGCGGAGACGTTCACAAGAGGGCAAGCGTTCTGCTGCAGAGAAAAAGCTATTTGTGAAAGTTAAAAATGGTGTGTGTCATGAATTTTCCCTCACATCCCAGGAAAATAAATTGGGGGAAGTGCAGACAGAAGAGGAGATGGGGTGGGGGGGGGGAAGGAATGCGTTTCCGAGCCTTGTGGAACTACCATGAGGATACTCTGGAGTAGGTTATTGGTGCAGAAATGGCCAGCCATTGGTTCATTACGTTCAATATTGTCTACTCAGAGTGGCGGCAGCTCTCCAGGGACTCAGGTAGATGCTGAAATCATATGCAAGACTTCATTCAGAAAGGAATGAAGGGGATCTTCCATATACCATTAAAACATAATAGTTTGCAACTAAATTTGAGTATTTATTTAGGCTAAGAACATAATCTAAAACCTTCAACCATGAAGCTCATGTACAGTGCAACTTAATATCTACTAAGAGACACAGGTTCCTGTTTGGCTTGATCTGCAAACATGGAAAAATTTTGAACAAAATTATTTGCTTGGAAATTAATGTTGCAGTCCTATGCACACTTATTGGGAAGTTAGTCCCTCTGAATAAACTACATAGTATAGGGCTGTAAGTGTCCAGACCAGAATTTCCCCATAAGTAGTAGCTGCTAGTTGCTGAGCAAAACTGTAACTGCACAGTCAGGGTAGGGGGAGCACACAGGGAACTGACTAGGAGCTATGTTAGCCTATCCCCATGATGCACTGGCTGTGCACCCCAGCAGTGCCGCACCCCGGGCAAGCTGCTGCCCTGGCAGGGAAAGGGGCAGATCCAGGGACATGGCAGGAGTTGGCTGGCAGTAATGTTTCTTTTGGGAACAAGACACGACCTAAGAGACAACTACTTAAAAATATGGTCAACAATACAGCAAGACTTAAAGAGATGGGCAAAATTAAATTTATCGTGGATGGGGAGAATCACAGTTATAAAGATGAACCTACTACCAAGGCTGATATTTCTTTTTCAAATGCTTCCAATACAAATCGAGGACAAGATGTTGGGAGAGTGGCAGAGACAAATTAATAAATTTGTCTGGGCGGGAAAGAAACCAAGAATTAATTTCAGCATTATGCAAGATGAAAAGAAAAGAGGTGGACTTGCCTTGCCAAATATCAAGCTCTGCTACCAAGCAGCAGGATTATCATGGATTGAGGAGTGGATAAAAAACCCAGATCAAACAAACCTGAAGATTGAAAAGGGTACATGGAATAACAGATTTCATTATTGTCGAAGGCTTTCACGGTCAGAGTTCAGAGTTCACATGTTAACAGATCACTTCAGGATACAATGGTTCCATATTAACATACAACACCCTCATTAGCACATTATCTTGATACTTTTTGCAGGACAATGATTCAGCTCAAACCCAACCCCTTTCTGACTATATAATACTCTTCCTACACACTTGACACTGAGAGACACTGTCCTTCAGTGTTACTCCTCTGAAGACGCCTGCCACAGCTGCTGGTGAAACGTTGGGAAAAGGAAAGAAAAGGAAAGAAAATACCAAGACCACGGTCACACAGCCCGGATAACCTACAAGAACCAAAGATTTCATTATTGTTTATGGAAAGCAAAGAATTCAGAAATTTTTGGAGAGAAACATATCATTAAAGATGGATTGATGAAGATATGGCTCAGAAACAAAATAGATTAAGCAATTAATGTCCGTGGATAATGTCCCCTACAGATACATATTTAACTAAGGGAGAGAAGAAAAATACAGATATGGTAAGATATCAGGATATGTTAAATGAACAAGAAGAAATAAAATCATGGAATGAGATCAAAAAGAATAGAAACATTGGCTGGCTGACCTACCATCAAATGAATATGAAAATGCGACAAGATTGCTTTCAACAGGGGAAGGTAAGAAAGAACACCGAGTTTGAAGATTTAATTAGCAAAGAGACAGATCATATTATGGGGAAAATTTATAAACTCTTACTTAAATTTGAAACAGAGCAAGAACAAGTCAAGACATGTATGATAAAATGGATGGAAAATTTTAAAACGGAGATAACATTGCAGCAGTGGGAAAGGCTTTGGACCAAGTCAATTAAATTCACGGCCAGTAATAACCTACGTGAGAACTGGTACAAGCAATTTTTTAGATGGTAAATCACACCAATGGACATTAAAAAAATGAACGAATCATATGACTGCCGGTGCTGGAAATGTAAAGACAAAGATGGAACATACTTTCATCTGTGGTGGACATGCAAGAAAGTTAAGAAATTTTGGATACAAATTCATCAAGAAATGCAGAAAGTTTTAAGAATTAAATTTCCTTTGAACCCAGAAGCTATGTTGCTAGGAATTGAGCCAGAAAATTTGGACAGAAACCATAGAGAAATATTTGACTATCTGACAATGGCGGCTAGACTAGTACTGGCAGCATCTTGGAAACAAGAGGACATTCTAGATTTGGAAAAGTGGCAACAAAAGATGGACGAATTTACGGTGATGGCCAGACTGACCAGCTTGATGAAAGAGAAGACGATTGAAGAATCCCAAAAAATATGGGAATGTTATTTTGATTATGTTAAATGGAAAAGGTAGACTGTTAAACAGAGGAATTAGCTTATATAGCATAGAAGGAATTTATTAACCAAACTGTAGAATATAAGAACAATGTATAAGATGTTTGAAATGTAAGATGAAATAGACTCCCTGAAGGAGTTCATATTGTGTGAATTTATGTGTATGTAATTTGTCTGTTTTTCTTTGAAAATATTAATAAAATATCTTTTTTTTAAAAAAAGACACGACCTAAGTACTGGGCTGCATACTTTGGCCTAGTCTTCTGTCATGCTTTCATCAAATAGTTTCCTAGAACATTTACATTTCTCTTTGGATCACCAGCAAATTCTAGATAAAGGAAAATATTAGATTGTTAAAACAAAGATCCACTTGAACTACTGGAAATCCTAAAAGTGCTATTTTTGGTCCCTTAGATTTCACTAAACATTGTCCATATAGTTGAAAGCTCCTCCCGCCACCACCACTTATCTTTCAACTCTGCATAGCTTATAAACTTATCTTAAGGTTATTACCATTCTAATTGGCATTTTCTTAATATCTTAAATGCTTTGTCCATACCTATCGATGTTGTAAGTAAGTACAATCACATTATTCTTATGAAAATGTCTTGGTTGCTATTCAACAAAATTAGGACTGATTGAAGAAGAGGGCATCTTGCTGCTAATATTTGTACTTCCAGACGAAGTTCTATAAATTGCCATCAAGTTGTTTCTCCCCAAATTGGTTCCTGGGGGCAACCCAGAGGATACCATTTGGAAAGTTACAGCTGAAAGTGACACATGAGCAGGCCTATCAATTACTGTGGCTGCAAACCTTGATTGTAAGGGAATATTAGGCTTTTCATTAGGTGTGCTAAATGGTGGATATAAGGAGGCTATTGCTGGATGGATACAAACTGACAAGGAAGAAGTGGGCAGTTCATTGTGAGTATCTGTACTTTCAGGGGAAGTTCTATAGGTAATTGTCAAACTATTTCTCTCCAAATTGATTTCTGGTGGTGTAGGCATTGGTGATGATGCCACTGTGGAAGCTACAGCGAAAGGTGCTTCAACAGAAGAGCTTTCACTGACGGTGGTTATCAGACTGGTTTGTGAAGGAAGTTCAGGCCTCTCACTGGACATATTGAATGGAGGACAGAGTGAATGAGTGGAGACTACTGTAGGAAAGGGGTGGGCTCTGCCTGTCCACAGCTTGCTATGTCTCAGGATGAAGAGTGTGTGGAACAGGTTCAGTTGCAGGACTGGACTGGCCCTTTGTAGCCTAACTTTCATGGGTGGGCTGATACACCCATGCTTAGGGAGGTGAACACTTGACCATCTTTCCATTGATTTCTGGACTCTGATTTTTCCAGGATACAGATTACTGGAACTTCAGTATGTAAATCCACATGGCCTCTGAAAACGCAATTAGCAAAAACCAAAGGGAAAACAAAGCCAACATTCTTGCTACTGTGTGCTAACTTGCATCAAAACAATGGTGTGTATCATGGATAATCTCATTGGAACCATGAATGCTCAGAATGCTTTGCTGAATAAATTCTGAACACCTACACATGCACATTTGCTTGACCATATCCTTCTTCTCCATATCCTTCTTATAAATAAACCACTTTAATCATGGTTTATTTATAACCTATTGCCTGCCTTTTGTGTACATCTCGATTTCTACAGTTCACTAATAGGAACCTGCAAGTTTAACATAGTCACTTTGATCAGAAAGTACAACATAGGTCAGTTTTTTTGTGTATAAACATTTTGTGTATTTCCCTACAATATATTGATTAGCACTGTAATCTAAACCATATGGAGGCCTGGATAGAAACACCCTGTGCGTCATGACATTGTTTCCCCAGATGTATACAATGATTGGCCTCTAACATATGATCAGATTATGGGATTGCAGTCATAATGAAAGATGACAAAGCATCAACAAGAATAAGTCACAACTGTAGGCAGTTAATTACTTACAGGCATGAAAAATAAAGGCTTCAGCTGAGTGTGTTGCATTTCTGAGACCTTTTGATGAAGGCTATGAAACTTCTTATCCAATTTCTAAAGGGCATCATACGTGGCCTGCCATTAAATATACAAGTTTATAGAAGTCAGATGAGAAGCCATATTTAAAACCAGGCTGTGTCCAGGGCAAAAATTATTTCCAGCCCTGAAAGTATCAAATCACTGAGCATATTGTTACCAAAAAACTAGGTGGGAAAAAATCATGATTTCAGAAGATTTAAAACGGCACAATACCTGACAATAATTAAGGACTTCTGCTTAACCCTGAGTTGGAAGCTCCAGATACTATAAACACAGTGAGAATTTAAATCCAGTTATAGGACAGATTGAAAGAAAAAAGCATGAACATAAAGACTATGCAATATGGAAGAAAACATTAAAAATACTGTTCTCCAATCTATGTGTGTATGTGTGTGTGAAGTGCCATCAAGTTACAGCCGACTTATATTTTAAAGCATTTATACCCATTCATAAATCACACTTCCATCTTGGTATTCAGGCTCTGTAGTTTTCATTAATATTGACATAAAAGGTACAAATCCTTGAATTATCATAAGTACAGGACTTCTAGTTATATACCATTATTTTCTGCCTGTTGAAAGCAATGGGTTTAGACCAGAGTAAGTCTGTTTAGGATTGCTCTGTGAGAGTATTTAAAAGAGCTGTGCCATTGTGAGGAAAGACAGGGCTCAATGGTGCCACACTGTGGATAAAGAAACTCAAAACACAGCTTAGTAGGAACTGTTGTTCATGGACAGTAAACACATCTTCAGTCAAAAAAGGTTATGCCTTTTGAATTATTGTTAGACTTTTGTGCTACTATGAGATAAATAATAAATTTCAGGGGTGAGCTAATTACTTTTAAAAAATGTACTCTTAAACTCCCTACGATCCTCAAGAGAGCCAGCATGGTGTAGCAGTTAAGGTATTGGACTAGGACCTAGGAAACCCAGGTTCAAATCCCCACTTGCACCATGGAAGCTTGCTGGTTTACCTTGGGCCAGTCACACACTCTCAGCCCTGACCCTGGCTAGGATTTGGATGGGAGACCCAAGGAATACCAGGGTCATGACGCGGAGGCAGGCAACGGCAATCCACCTCTGAATGTCTCCTGCCTTGAAAACCCTAGGGGGTCACCATAAGTCAGGTGTGACTTGACGCCCCCCCATTACACAAATGTGTTTTTAACACATTTTAACACATAACACTATATATATATATATACACACACACACACACACACACACACACACACACACACACACACACACACTTTTTATTATTATTTAATAATAGAAACAGATCAGAAAAACACAGAATAGAAATGTGTGAATTACAAAATTAGACACATGACTATAGAGAGAAATATGGAGAGGCAAACAGATGTGCAAACAGTAGATAAGGAGGGTGTTTTTGGCAGGAACCACTTAGCTGGAAAGAGGTGAGGAAAGCTGCTCTTGCTTATTTTACACAGCTATGAAGGCTTAAATAGGTACTAGGAGCCTGCCCTGATCACTGCACTCATAATGTTTAGCAGTAGTTTGAATACTAAATGAGTAGTTCTTCCTCCTGCCAAAAGAGTTGCAGAAATACCTAATGGAGCAACAGCAAGAGTGATCATCCTTTTTTGGTGGACTGTAGGCAAAATTTGATTTATAACAAATGTCACTCTGCCTTTCTCCCAGTGGAGACTCAAAAGCAGCTTCCATTTTTCTTCTGCCCCCCACTTTATCACAACAACCCTGTAAGATAGCTTACAGGGTTGTTGTGATAAAGCGGGGGACAGAAGAAAAATGGAAGCTGCTTTTGAGTCTCCACTGGGAGAAAGGCAGAGTGACATTTGTTATAAATCAAATTTTGCCTGAGAGTCTGGCTGAGAGTGTGTCATCCAACCACCCTTCCATAGCAGATTGGGGATTTGAATATTAGAGACATGTGACAGGTGGCATAAAAGCTCTCTTATTACAGTTACCTATTATGGAGATAACCTGGTCCTTTCTGGTCCCTTCGTTTTTGGCACTTCAACTCCCAACATGATCCTGAGGTTGGTGGCCAATTTTCAAACATGTAGCAAACTTTTCTGATGAGTTATTCATGCCACAAACAGAATCTTAGTTTCCACTGCAAATAGCATTGAGGATAGTGGTCCTGGAGTTAACCTAGGCCAGGAAGTTCTAATTCCCTTTATTGCTGGCACTGTAACTCCCACGATCATCTTGCAGTTTGTGTCCGGTTGTGATATTTACTATATTTACTATATTGATGGTTAAGGATGTGCAGCTTGTTCCAGTATTTTTCGGGTTTGGGTTTAATAAACCTGAATTTTTTCAAAAAAACCCAAAAGCCGAATATATTGGATTCGGCTTTTTGAATAATTTGAAAGATTTTAGGTTTATTAAACCTAAACCCGAAAAATAGGTGGCTCAGAGCTGAGTGCTGGCCTCCATGGAGCCCACGTTCAGTTCTGCACCACTGGGGAGTTCAGATCACTGCTGCTTGCACATCTCATCCCCATGGGTTTTAGACCACGCTGGTGCACATCTCATCCCCAGGCAGTGCACATCTCATCCCTACAGGGTTCAGATCATGCTGCCTGATGGCCCCTGCCTCAAGGACACAACAGCTGGCTGGCAGTCTGAATCTGATCTCATCCTGCAAGTAAATAAGGGGGGAGGGAGAAGGGGAGAGAAGGGGAAAATGGTGGCAAGGCCAAAGCAGCCCTGAATAATGGCAAAAAAATTTGGCATTATTCAGATCTACTTTTTCGGCTCCCTTTTATTGCCACTATTTTTTTAACCGGTTAAAAAAAACAACCCAAAATACCGAAAAGGTATTTTTTTTGTTTTTCCCCAGTTTGGGTTTATTGAATGCACACCCCTATTGATGGTGCTATATGTTTAATGATTATTCTGTGGAATGTGTTTTCTGGAAGTATACTTTAACCTACCCACACATTATGCCTATTGTAGTCAAAAAGGGCAAGAGTCCAGTAGCACCTTAAAGACTAACAAAAATATTTTCTGGTAGGGTATGAGCTTTCGTGAGCCACAGCTCACTTCTTCAGATACAGCTAGAATGTGAATCCATCGGTCTTTAAGTAGAGGAACAGTATGTAAAGGTGCTACTGGACTCTTGCCTTTTTGACTACTGCAAACAGACTAACACGGCTACCCACTGTGAATTATGCTTATTGTCACACTTGTGCTCAATGGTGCCTCGGAGCAGGGTCACTTGTCACAGAGTAGGGTTTTTTTTGCCCACTCTCATAATCAGCTGCTGTGAAACCTTTATTCTATTATGCAGAGCTAAAGAGTACTATGTTTGAGCCCTGTAGCATAGGTGTAAACTATGGGGGGGGGGCTGAGGGGCTCGAGCCCCCCCGGGCAACCAGTGCCCACATGAGGGGCTCAGTTACAATGGTAGCTGAAGCACAGTCCTTTCCTACCTTCCTATTGTATCATATTACAATTACCATGATTCTTTGGGGTGCTGCTCCTATGTGCTAGTATGTATTTGTGTTTTTATTAAGAACTTCTACACTACCTTAAAAGACCTGTTCCTATGGCCCAAACAAAGGGCTGCTCTCTGCTGCCTGGTCCTTTTCACCTTCAGTCCCAGAGCATCTTCCTTCCTTGGTCTCTCTCTCTGTTCCTGCCTCTACTGAGCCTCCTGTAGGCAAATCTTCCCTTGGCCCTGCCTCTGCAGCCTCCTTACCTTGCAGTCTTTCCTCCCTTTGCCCAGCTGGGCTTTCCTCTTCATCCTGCCAGGTGCTGCACAGCCCCAGTCATTTTTAAACTCAGACGGGCTGGCAGTGGTGCCGGCCCCATGTACACCTACCCCTCACACTTACATTATAGTATTCAGTGTAGGTAACATTTTGCTGCAGGTAAGTAACAAGAACAAGCCATTCAATTGCAATCACATTTATTTGCAGTTTCTATGCACACTTCCTAGATAATCAAACTTTTCTGACACATTTTAGAGAGGGGGGTTCACAATGAAACGCACTGTTTTTACTAAAAAATAAATACAAGACTTAAAGTGTTGCACAGCTCTAAAATATACAAAGGCTTGGATTTAATGTAAACTTTGAAAACATTTTACAAAAGAAACCATCTTTGCAACAATTTAAAAAGTTTGTATTTACAAATATTACAAAAATACAAAATGGATGCAAGTCCATAAACCATTGTCTCTTCTGCCAGCATGAACTGGTGCTAGTACCAAAATAGTTACACTGTAACCTTCTTAATTGGTTTTTAAACTTTTAAGTCATAACCTACAGTATTTCTCTAAATCTGCCACAATCGCAGCAAATGCACTCTATCAGTGACCTTTGGCAAATGCAAACATATGCTTTATTTGCTACAGCTAATCCATAATCTTTATGTTGCCACAATATTTAAAAAAAGTTATTAAAGGAAAACAATGCAAACAGCTGCATAATTTCAAAAATTATTATCGTAACAGTGCAAACAACAGAATTTGCAAGTTGGAATTATGGTTCACAAGTTACTCACCATATGTATTTATATACCCTGTTTTAAAATGTGATGTTACTTAATTTTTATTTTGTTTTAAGGACTCTGAAGGCATACAATTACAACATATTTCCCTCAGATGGTTTCAATCCCCAAACTTTATCATCTGGATCCAGAACGCTGTATGCAGTTCTATTCATGCACAATGCCTGCTTATACATGCCATTCTCGTTCATTTCTGTGGCAGAACAGCACCATCTGCGCAAAGGGGTGTCTCTTCTCCAATTTGAGCTCCACAACTTGCTTGGTTAGGGCATTTATGGTTAAATATAATTTTTGTAAACGAAGATTTATAATCCAACTTGATTTGGGCTTTAATCTGATAAATAGAAAATAGACACACTTTGCCATAGATTTTGAGTAAACAAAATAAGTATTTCTGATACTTCTGTGAGTATTCCATCAGAAGGTGTATCATTGCCTTCTAGTTCAAGTTGTATGTATTATATATATATATATATTTATATATATATTTTTATATAGATCTCTATGGTATTAATATGAAATCAATAAATGTTTTGGAGTGTAATCCACATTGAAATAATTTGCTTCAAAGGATTGTGGATGGCACCCACAGGACTAACATCTTAGAAAAACCAATTCAGCTGTTTCTATTATAGTTGTAGCATAAAGCACTGATAGCACTTTGAACAAATGAATTTGGCACCCTGATCCTAAACGTTTGCTTGTTAACAATAAAGCTCCTCAGATTGTGCACCCCAGTCCAATCACACATCTGGAGGCGTAGACAGTTGTAGAATCAGGCTATAAGAGTGCTACTGGCAGTAATTTTAAGAAAAAATGATCTGAAATGGCACTTTTGCCTCCCATAATTTTTTATTCTTTTTTGTACAAAAAATTAACCACTATATGGATCTTGTTAATTCACCACTGCATCCCATTTCACTTGCTTCTAGACCACTTTTTAGAGCTTGCCTACTAGCTACAATTGGTAAGGCTTGCTTCCAACACTAACTCCTTCAAAATATTGTCGAAGGCTTTCACGGTCAGAGTTCATTGGTTCTTGTAGGTTATCCGGGCTGTGTGACCGTGGTCTTGGTCTTTTCTTTCCTGACGTTTCGCCAGCAGCTGTGGCAGGCATCTTCAGAGGAGTAACACTGAAGGACAGTGTCTCTGAAGATGCCTTCCACAGCTGCTGGCGTCAGGAAAGAAAATACCAAGACCACGGTCACACAGCCCGGATAACCTACAAGAACCAACTAACTCCTTCCTTCTTTAAACATCTCTGCCCAAGCTTGAAGCTTAAATAGGCCTTTATTGCTAGCTGGCACACCATTCTTAAACATTGTTCCAACACCACTGCCTCTTCCCACCTGCAAAACTCTTCTATGATGTACCAGAATATTGTCATAGCTGGTGCTGATGCATTAGCTTGGTTGTGCAGATGGCCCGTTCTAATTATTATTTGCCATCATGGCAAGTCTTAGAACTTGGGCAAGTAATCTCCTGTCCTCGTTGCTCTTTTTCACACATGCTGACCATTCATTTCTTGCTGTACTGGAGGACAGTAAACATGCTTACACCTACTTGCATGCTTTTCATGAGCCCCCTGATTAGAACTGAGGCTAAATGTTATTAATTTAAATAATGTATGTAATTAAAGATTTATCTTAAGACAGCTCATGAGCGAAATAAACTGCCCCCTACTCCTACTTCACTTTCATTCCTATTATAACTTTACTTCTCCTTGAAGCCAGCTTGCTGCTTATTACCAGCTTCATTCATTCAGTCATTCTGCTCAACACGTACTCCACACCATGTTCCTTTTCAAAGCTCTTCTCTGCACTGAACTTTCCTGCATTCAAAAACATATTCCACAGTTAATATCTATGGGCTGTGTTCTACAAACCTGGGCCTAAACATTCACCTAGTTTGTTGGGTACATACTTCAATAATTAATGCATCTGGGGAAAACATTCTGCTTTCAAAAAATAACTTTATTTTGTACATATGACAATGATTTTTAAACCCCCTAATTGCGGTTTGTTCTATCAACATGTTTTTGCTTTTAGATTTCTCAATTCAAGTAGCTTCAAGTAATCCAGCTTTTGTTTCCCTGCCTTCATTTATTTGTTATTTTCTCATTCCTTTTCTACCCCACCCCTATATATCCCACCCTGTCAAGCCCAGGATAGAATGAAACTGAGCTTGTATGTGGCCTGTGTAATGTACCGGAGAGTTTCTCCTCATCAAGCTGAATAAGCTATAGAAAGAATGCATATACACACACTTATTTTTTCAGCTATTTGTTTTCACAGTGTCATTTCCCTAAATATTTAGGTAGCATGAATGTTGTCAGCACAAAGCTTCACTGAAAGGTTATTACACAATTTTATTGATAAATCAACAGCATTTGTTCATGCTTAATAGCTATTTTATGAACATGAAACTAATTCAGTTTCAAGACTGTAATTACCAGGCTATGACTAGGTCTCCCATCAACCTAATAATGATATGAAAATAATACAGTTTCCTCATATTTGTCATAATTACAATCATCAACCAAATTAGGTGCCAAATATCACACTAAAGCACGACAGCTTGGGGCTTTGCAATACATTTTTTTCTATTATAAATGTACTTTTGATCCTGAACAACTATTAATAAGTTACGGTGCTACTACAGACTTAAATGTGGTCAACTGAGAAAGGCTCCCCCCACGGAAGCCTGGGAATTATAGTTGAATGAAGGGGCTGAGAATCTCCAAGTGCTCATAAAGATGGCTATCATGGATTAGTTATTTTAGCATGTTTTTGCTACTGAGGTGACGTCTGTATTTTTGCTGCAACATACTGACAAAACTGTGCCTTTAAAATTATTACTGGGTTGTTAAATATGACAGTGAGATTAGTTTTGTTATTTCACTGCATGCATATGTTTAGTTGCACCATCTGTTTAATCATCTCATATTACAGTTCCTTCATGTAGTTCAAGGCAGCATATGTAACCTTATCCAATTTCATCTTTACAACCAACTAGTTAGGTAACATTGCAAAATAGTGATATGCCCCGTGTCACCCACTGAGCTTCATGGCTAAGGAGACTTGAACTCAGGTCTTCCTGTGCTGCACCACACTGGTTCACATTGTGCATGTGCGTTAAGTGCCGTCAAGTCACTTCTGACTCATGGCGACCCTATGAATCAATATCCTCCAAAACATCCTATCATGAGCAGCCTTGCTCAGGTCTTGCAAACTGAAGGCTGTGGCTTCCTTTATAAAGTCAATCCATCTCATGTTGGGTCTTCTTCCTCTTTTCCTGCTGCCCTCAACGTTTCCTAGCATTGTCTTTACCAGTGACTCTGTCTTCTCATAATGGTCTACATTAGTGACTTTGACTAAGGAATTAGAACACGGCAATTATTCTGTTAAACTAGGATTAAAAGATGTGATTTTTTTGGGTAGGGTGTGAGACAGAATTGCATGACCATTGCCGTTAAAACAGGCTATGCGCTTATTTTTGTGGGTTTTTTTTAAAGTTCAGGAGAAATCCTTTTAACATATGTAAAATAATCTTTGTCCAGGCACAGCAGCAATTCCATGGATACAATGTTAACAGTGTCTACATGGCATGTTTTAATTGGTTGATTTTTGATAGAATTACAAAAATTTTGTCTATTGGCTAACTAAAAATGATCTCTTGACGTTGTCATGGTCAAAGAAGGTGTTTGGAGCTGCTCTGTGTAATACCACCACCACTAATAAACATTCTGTGCTATTGATTCTGCATCTCATCTATTATTTGGGGCCTGAAGGTCGGCTGGTTCAGGTGGAACTACATAACAGCGGAAACCATCCATGTACCGAACAGTTTATGGAAAAAGAAATTGTTGTGGTCTATTTCCAGTGGACGTTACCATCTTATGGCCAGGTAAGTTATTTTCAGTCACTAAATAATGCTCAGATTGGTTCTTTCCTGTTGATTCTAGCAATTCTTTTTTTCATTTACTTTGCTTCATCTGATTCCTAATGATCTGTTCGAAGTGAGCTGTAACTCACAAAAACTCATACCCTGCCATAAATTTTGTTAGTCTTTAAGGTGCTACTGGACGCTTACTATTTTCTACTGCTACAGACAGACAAACACGGCTACCCACAGTGATCTGTTAGTTTGTCTTACTTTGCATCATCCCAGAGATTGTAGTCACTTGAAAGGAACCACATCAATTTCGTCTGGCTTCTGCTTTGCAGGCTGCTGCCCATCTTACTTGTACGCATGCAAACTTGACCATGTTCCTCCCTCAACTGAATTGCACTGGCTTACCTTTTCCATTTCACATTTAAGTTTATAATTAAGTGAATTCATTGTCTACCTCTTGCATATTGAAATATTCATCTCAGTTTTTTCTCTTCTGCTCGTTCTCTTGCAAGTTAATACTTGCAGTTTTCTTTAGCTTTGCCTCTTGTTGCTCTTCTGATATTTTGTTATTTGGTTTTTAGTGTGATTAAACTGCTGTGGCCTTAATTTTTTCATTCACTTTTCCTTTTAGTTTTTAATTATTTTATACACTGTTGCTTATGTTGAGACTTTTAACCTTTGGATGGTGGATCTGTATTTCAACATGTTCTGTGGAGTACCTAATAGATGTTCAATAGTAATAATAAATGTTGTTTATCCAAAACTTTTTTTATATAGCAAAATCAGATAACACAACCCAATACTGAATATAGGATCTGACTCTCAGATTTGTTCAGGAAAAGTCACAGTTCTCAACATAACTTCTGGATTCTTTTAGCATTTTGTACTCATGGGTTTTCTTTCTATGTCAGCACCCTCATCACTAGGCAGGATAATGATGCGGAGACGAAATGTCTAAAATGGAAGCAAAGGAAATGTAGGAAAATCCAGAAAAGAGCCAAGGGCAGTGAATATGCATCCCTATCAACTTTCACATAACTACCATTCGTAGAGCATGGGAAAATCCACAACCTGGGTTATAAAGGGGGTTGGATCCAACAAGCTTTTTGACTGGTGAAAAAAGATGGTTGTGGTTCCTTTTGACCACTAAAAGGTCTATATCTGAGGTTATGAGACCTTAATGGACAAACCCATGTATGATGGGACCTGTAATAAGGAGATAAATTGATGAGATTGAACAAAAAAGTTGTCTGGATCCACTCATTGCTTGTGTGTGTAGTTCCCGTGAACCTTCCAACACAAAATGAATTTGAAGTTGCCTGGTTCAGAAAAGCATTTTTGACAGTAAATTCAATATTATAAAATTAACCGGAGATTGTTAAACCTTGAGTATTATTAGTATTGTATTTCTTCTCGTTCAAGTGTTAAAATTCACATTTGAGGCTTGAATTGTCAAACTTTGTTAGGGTGTTATAGCTATGAAAATTATGTTTGATATGAAAATTGTATTCACAGAATACAGTCATTACCATTTATCATTTATGTGTCTTAACAAGGTGGTCATTTGCTACCAACTTTTTTCTCCGATAATTCTATTTACAAATATTTATCAAAAATATGGATATATACATCTGTATTGTTCATGTCTTCTAAATTTTGTTTCAGTTCACTTTAATGTAAAAAAATACCAATACCTCAAGCAAGTTCATGTTTTCCCCTCAGGAAGCACAACAGCGAGTGTAATGTTCTTGTTCCTAAGTGGGCAGCTTTGGAGCGGGGGTGGGGATAATGTAAATCTACACCGATGACAGGAAATGTGATAACAGTGAAAGGGAAAGTTAACCATTGAGTATATGATTCTACTTCTAGAAAATGTGATGTAATAAATAGCTACAGTCTCTTCTTCCAGCATCATTAGTAAGCATTTTCAAGCATCAATATTGCCCTGCATGGTATTTGACTGCTACAGAATTGGCCTGCTCTCATATGCACATGAACCAAGCAATTGCAGAGTTCGCCCATTAACAGTCAGAAGCATTCTCTGGCACTTATTATAAAGCCTATGTTGAACTCTGTGAGGATCGGTCATCGTGAGGGCTTCCGTCTGAATTTTCAGTCTCTCCTTCTGAAATAGCTTGCATTGGGGTGTTGTACAGTCTGCAGCGGACACTGTACCGGCTGCTGCTGGCTGCCGGGGGTGCCCGTGACCGTCCTACACGTGAAGATGCTGATGTAGGAAAACTTTTGGAAGAAAACCCTTCTGCATTTATTCTTGGAGGGCAGGGAGAGAGAGGAGCTAACGCCTCAGCACCTGATGAGACTTGGGAAGACTCATCAGCAGTTAAAAGAGTGTCTGCAATTGTTTCTCCAGGAGACTTGGGGGAAATAGGACTCTTCAGTATCTCAGTGGCTGACATCCTGTAGCTAGAATCCGATCTACTTCCCTTTTTCAGGAGCAGCAGCTTGAATTCCTCATTAGAAGTATTGGACTTCTTGGCATTCCTGTAAATGAGTCCAGGAGACCTCTGGCTGCAGGCTACACTTGCCACAGCGGCAGTAGGAAGAGTATTACATGCAGTGGATGTAACGCTGGCAGGAGACAAAACGCTGGCAGGAGACAAACTGCTAGTACTAGATGAAGCTCTTAATCTGTTTCTTGTGGACAGCTCTCCAGAATCCTTTCTTCCAAGTACTTTCCTTTTTGACCTGTCATGAAACAACGACTAGAATAGTCACAACACAAAAGAGTAAAGTTTAGATATAATAAAATCTAGCCTTAATTTTCCCGTTGAATAATCAATCCCATGACAGATTAGCAGTAGTTATATCAACAGTAAATGAACTCCTGTATTAACTTGAAACCATCATCTTATATTCTAATAACGAAGTCAGCCAAATCCTTAAATATTTCAGTCCGGTGACTGGAGCTATGAACAGGCAAGGCGGATCTTTCTACAAACCTGAAAAAGGCCCCAGGTTTGCAGAAAAATGTGAAAACTAAAATAAATATATTGAAGAGTAAAAAACAACCCAAAATGAAAAAAGGAGTGCTTATAGCTTTAAGCAATGGATTCCCTCAATGGCAATTGCTAGGCAACCACAGTTTACAGGCTTGGTTCTGTCTTTAAAAGGCAGGGGGAGGATCCTTTCCAGATCTGTTTTAGCCTTTAATGGAGCACTCATTGGGGCTAGGGTTGCCAGCTCCAGGTTAGGAAATTCCTGGAGATTTTAAGAACATAAGAAAGGCCCTGCTGGATCAGACCAAGGCCCATCAAGTCCAGCAGTCTGTTCACACAGTGGCCACCAGGTGCCTCTAGGAAGCCACTAACAAGACGAGTGCAGCAGCACCATCCTGCCTGTGTTCCACCGCACCCAAAATAATAGGCATGCTCCTCTGATACTAGAGAGAATAGCTATGCAGCATGACTAATATCCATTCTAACTAACAACCATGAATACCCCTCTCCTCCATGAATATGTCCACTCCCCTCTTAAAGCCCTCCAAGCTGGCAGCCATCACCACATCCTGGGGCAGGGAGTTCCACAATTTAACTATGCGTTGTGTGAAAAAATACTTCCTTTTATCTGTTTTGAATCTCTCACCCTCCAGCTTTAGCAGATGACCCCGTGTTCTAGTATTATGGGAGAGGGAGAAAAACTTCTCCCTGTCCACTCTCTCCAA
Organism: Euleptes europaea; assembly: GCF_029931775.1. Lineage (NCBI taxonomy): Eukaryota > Metazoa > Chordata > Lepidosauria > Squamata > Sphaerodactylidae > Euleptes > Euleptes europaea. The sequence goes on from NW_026612128.1 coordinate 32,554, forward strand.
ACCATGCATAATTTTATAGACCTCTATCATGTCTCCCCTCAGCCGCCTTCTTTCCAAGCTAAACAGCCCTAAGCGTCCTAACCGCTCCCCATAGGACAGTTGCTCTAGTCCCCTAATCATTTCGGTTGCTCTTTTCTGCACCTTCTCAAGCTCTGTAATATCCTTTTTTAGGTGTGGTGACCAGAACTGTACACAGTATTCCAAGTGTGGTCTCACCATAGATTTGTACAAGGGCAGTATGATATCAGCAGTTTTATTCTCTATTCCTCATCTAATTATAGCCAGCATGGAATTTGCCTTTTTTACAGCAGCCGCACACTGGGTTGACATCTTCAATGAGCTATCCACTACCACCCCAAGATCCCTTTCTTGGTCTGTCACTGCCAGCACAGATCCCATCAGTGTATATGTGAAGTTGGGATTTTTTGTCCCAATATGCATCACTTTACACTTACTCACATTGCATCTCATTTGCCATTTTAATGCCCATTCTTCCAGTATGCAGAGATCCTTCTGGAGCTCTTCACAGTCCGATTTTGTTTTAACCACCCTAAATAATTTGGTGTCATCTGCAAACTTGGCTACTTTACTGTTTAACCCCAACTTCTGGTGGTGCCTGAGGAGGGCAGGTTTTGGGGAGGTGAGAGGCCTCAGCTGGATATAATGCCACATGGTCCACCTCCAGAGCAGCCATTTTCTCCAGGGGAACAGATCTCTTGTCTGGAGTTTAGCTGCAATTCTGGGAGATCTCCAGGTCCCATCTGGAGGCTGGCAACCCTATGCCTGGCAGCAACCACTGGCTGACTTGATACTAACTGACTTGCATGACTCAACGAGGCCAGGCTGCTTGCTATTGTTCAACAGCAGCCATCCTATGAAAGCCAGTATGGTGTACCAGTTAGATCATCAGATTAGAGTCTGGAAGACCCAGGTTTGAATCCCCATCCCCATCTCCCCTGGAAGTTCACTGGGTGATTTTCAAACAATTGCACAGTTTCAGCATAACCTACATCCCAGGGTTGTTGTGAAAATAAAAAGGAGGACAGGAGAATATTGTAAGCTGCTTTGGTTCCCACCATGGAGAAAGTTGGGATACAAATGAAATAAATGATAAATATAGCTGAAGATGGGAGGCAGATAAAAGGTAGGTTGGTGAATGACTGAGAAGGAGAGAATGAGGCAAGGGGAGAGGATATGGGAGTTGCCAGGAGGAGGGAAAGTGGAAATAGTGCAGGGAAGAGGATACAGAGGAAAATAAGGTGCCTCCCCTTCAGAGGTCCTTGAGGGTTCCCTACCATGCAAGTGGGCTTGGTCCGGTGGCCAGCACCACACAACTGTGCCAAAGTTTTCCTAAGTACAAGCTGCCAGGGAGGGAAAGTTGAAGGCAGAAGAACAGATAAAGGAAGGTTTGCTGTTTGGTGGAAAGAAGGAAGCAAGAAAAGGGGACAGGTTATAGGGACTTTCAGGAAAAGGAAAGAGGAAACAGTAGGGGAGGGGGAAATGAGATGCCTCCTGCAAGTCCTTATGGGTCCCCACTTGTACATATCTATAGTGCAGGAGTTAGGGTAGAATATAGTAACTTTAACTTTGATTTTAACACTCCAGCATTCCCTTTTAAAAGTGTACTCATAGGTTACAGAGAATGGTTTGAAAATAAGACCAGTGTTTGGTTCAAGCCAGAAACCATAGAGGAGCTGAGTTAGATTCCTATGGATCAGGCTTCAGTACCCTACTCTTCACCCTTCCAGGGCTAATATTTCCTGCTGAGACCATTTTGTTCAAGTCCCCCTTTCCATCTCAATCTGTCATGTGGCCTTTCCGTCGGTTTCAGGTAGCCAGCTCAAGGTTGACTCAGTCTTCCCTCCTTCCGAGGTAGGTAAAATGAGTACCCAACTTGCTGGGGGTAAAGGGAAGATGACTGGGGAAGGCACTGGCAAACCAACCCACAAACAAAGTCTGCCTAGTAAACATCGGGATGTGACGTCACCCCATGGGTCAGGAATGATACGGTGCTTGCACAGGGGACCTTTAAGGTTGCTGCTATTGCGAGCAGCAGAAAGAACCCTGGCAAGCTATTGTACTGTGCTTATGCCCTCCAACAGTTTACAGATTAACATAGGAATACTGATGTGGGTAACTAGCTGAATGGGGACCAGGTACAGGGGATCAGGGATAGAGCAACCACAAAATACAGAGCAGAAATCACCTGTTAATTATTTAACAGGGTTAATAGAAAAATCAGATATTTTATATAGAAACAGTTACAGGATAACTGTACCACATTAAGTGATTTTTAAGAACATTGTCCACCTGAGATTACATCTCATGTCTCAGATAATTTTGTAATCAATTTCATCCCAGATGTCAATCTTGAACAATTGCTGGTAATAAAGAGGAAACACTATCAAAATAGCAGTGTATATTATTGATTCATATTTTGTGTGTGCATAAATTTAATGCAAAATCTGTGATTAGGGTTGACAAATGGCTGGAACAAAACTGTCGTGTCCCTTTAATAGAAGCCTAATGGGTTGTCGTTTACCAGGTGACATTATTTACTTCTGTGCATTGAAAAGCTTCAGCTACCCATTTCCAAACATTAAAACATTATTAAGGGGGAAGGGCATTTTCCTCCAGGCCTGTTGACAACCAAACCCATGACTGATGCAGAATAGGTGGAACTCTGCATTCAGAGTCAGTAAACCTCTGAATCTCAGTCCTAAGGGGCAACATCAGGGGAGGGCTTTGACCCTCCTGGGCAACTGGTTGGTTACTGCGTGAAACAGCATTCTGGACTAGATGGACCACTGGTCTGATCCAGTCTGACCTGGAGAGCTGAACTACTAGGTCAGTGTGCATAGGATGGGATTTACTTCTGAATAAACATGTTTAGCACTACCTACTAGTCACATGAACAGTAAAGAGGTATAACTTTCCTTAAAAGGTTATTAGGAAGTGGAGGGTTCTCTGCACTGCAAGACCCGGCACAATTTGCATAGTGGTCTACTCTGTTGTATTCTCTACTGCTGACACTTCAACGGGATCTTCTACAGAATCCTCTCTGTAGCTATCAGCCAGTCTTCCACTCTGTGGTTCTCACTGCCTTGTCTCCATCTTTTTCCCTTCAATGGATATGGAGGAGCAGAAAGAACTGGCTAAAACTGGAAGCATCTAATTTTATATATAGTTCAGATTAAGTTTGTGGGGGGATGAGAATCAGCATTTGCACTTTGAAGACTCTATTATGCCAGTTTCTTTGATTTGGCTTCAGTGAGAATGTATGTGATCTGAGAAAACACTATGCCAGCATTGTTCCATCTAGTGCTTCATGATGACCGCTGTGGCACAGTGATTAGACTTTTCTAGTAAACTACCAATATTGCTGATATGAATCTGACACAGAAGAATCATAAATTTGTCAGCAATTAAGGCATACAGTAGGAGAATCGACAAGGCTTCAAGGAAGTGCCAAAATGATCTCTATTAAGCCTCTGAATTTGGTCTGGAAAGAAATTTTGAGTGTATTCTAACCTTTTTATCACTACTATTGCTGGTGTTGCCTGGCCCTGTCATTGCAGACACAATACATACAACCAGTGTGGCACAGGGTTAGACTAGGAGCAGATTTAGTCTAGGATAAGAGACACCCTGGTTTGAATCCCCACTGCCATGGAAGCTTGTTAGGTGGGTCTGTCACACAGCCTAACCTCCCTCATAGGGTTTTGTGAGGATAAAATGGAGGAGAAGAGAACAATGTACGCCACTTTGGGGAAAGATGGAGTATAAAAAATCTATTTTCAAGATAATGATAAACTGTTTTTAATAAAGGAGTGATGAGGCAAAGAAAGAGGGAAGTGCAAATTTTTGTGCTTTTGAAACGCTGTTTTCTAGCATGTTCCCCCCACCGCTCTGAAAAGAGCTACAGATTATAATCACCTCAAACACATGATTATGTTTCATAAATTGGCAAGGAAAAGTTACATTATCTGTGCAATCCTGAAGGGGGGATTGAAAGGGGTAAGGAGGCAGTGTGATCCTTGCAGTGGTGCAAGCGGGCAAACACACCAGTTTAGGGGTACTTACGCCGCTGCAGGGCAGCTATGTGGCTGTGTCCCACATTTTTCTGGTATGAAGCCTCAAGCTGGTGTCAATGGGGAAGACTCAGTTCTCCAATCTCTGTTTTCTCTGTTATACTTTTGCCAGTTAATATTCTCCTTCTAACCCTTCACCCCAGGACCATTCTCAGCAATAGAATCCAAGTGAATATGAATGATAACTGGAAAAATGTAAACTGGGTACACTGTGAAGCCAATTTGTATTTTTCCAGGGATATCACATGTCACGTTCCACACTATATATATATATAGTAGCAATCTGGTCCAGAAATAACAACTTAAAAAAAAATGAGTATCCTTATAACTGCTGTTCTAGATTTTGTATTGCAATTACAAGGCTTACTATCAGGAAAACATTAACTCACCGGTGAATGACTGCAAATAAATCCTCTGTTGTTCGAGGCCTGTTTGGAGAAACAAAAGCATCTTCTGTTTCAACTTGAGAGTCTTCACTTAAGGGTGAAATTATGGAATCATCACTCAGAGAAGATTCTTCAAAACAAAAAGAAAAGCACTGCTGAGTTTTAGTTAAATGGTATTTTACAATAGAGTTAAGCTGTATAAATATAGTTAAGCTGTATTTTACAATAGAGCTGCTTAATCTTTTCACTTGATTAATAATGGAATTGACTGTAATGACAGGAACGAGACAAAATCTAAATATTGGATGTTCTGTCAAAACAATGACTGGTAATAAAGGTGGAAAAGACTGTTCTTTCAGCAGCTGAAATGAAGTCACAAGTATTGCAGATCAATGCTAACATGCACACACATTTCTCCAAAGCAAGCCATGGCTTTAGTTGAAATATATTAGCAGAGCTCTGCTGAAACTAATGGAACTCTACACACTGAACTCACCTATTAATGCAGCTCAGTGGAATAAAACAAAGCATGACCACCCTATTTGGCATCAAGCTCCATCTCATACAGGAGTGGTTAAGGACTTACCTTTCAAATCACCATCATCTGGAGTCCCTTGTGTCTCAGCAGCTCTGCTCTCATTGTCATCTGAGGCACTTTTGGTTGGAATACCTGATGCAATATCATTTTCCTGCTCAGAACATTTTTCACTGAGTGAATCTACAGTTAAGATCTCTGAGTCATAGCTGATATTCTCAGGCACTTTGTCATCGGGGTAGCTTAGATCACGCTGATGCTTTAACCGATGACTAATGTCCGTTCCCCCACCTGAGGGGTCAGACTGGGATATGTTTTCATTCACAGGATCAGGTTCCAACTTATGTTCACAGTGTGCATGCAATTCTTGCTGGAGCTGCACAAGTTCAAGACTGCTCTCCTGGCTGGAGCCAAAAGAGGTTATCCGCCTTTCAGAATTGCTTGAAAAGAATGCTGAACTTTTTAAAAACCCTTCAGCAGAACTACTACCAGCTTTACTTAGGGGACTGTCAAGTAAAGGCTCATGAACTGGATGCATTTGCTCTGTAACGTATTTAGCTACTGGAGCATCCACATTCACTGAGGATAGGGGCTCTTTACATATACTTTTTTCACTGAAAGTCAAACTGTGTTCTGATTGCAGTTTTTCTGGGTTTATCCACACCGGAGAGGCATCAATATAGGAAACTATGGCATCTTCCATGGAATATTGGCGTGATATTTGTTTCTTGCTTCCATGTGATTTCATTTTACCTGAAGAAATAGCTGTCACCATTAAAGTGTTTCCTCGAATGTGCAGAAGGTCTGTATTATCTTTTTGTTTCACTTCTTCAGACTTATTAACTGATCGAAGATGTACAGACTTCAGAACTGAAGGTGTAATAGCCAGGGCTTGTGGAGAATTAGAGTTTAGTGCTTCTTCTACCATGTTCTGTTTATTGTTATTAAAAGCATGGAGTTGGTGTCTGTGAGTATATGGTTTATTCAAGACATTATGAAGAGCACTTAGGTCAAGGTGAGTTGGAGGTATAACCGGAAGTTCTAGATCTTTGTTAAGAGATATGTTGCCATCTTTAGAAACAGGCTGTTGCAATGAGGACTTCCTTTCTGGTACTTTTGGCTTCCGTTTACTTCCCCCTGGAGATAAGGGTCCAGAAAAGAAAGCAGTGGGAAAAGAAGATGTTGGTGTTTCAGACTGACTGGAATAACCACTCGAGGGAGAAGCTAAACCAGCCAACTTTTCTGGGGAAGCCAGCTTAAACTCATTCTCAACAGAAGGGAGGGATGGAGTAGTAGCTCTTGATCCAGACTGTGACGTTTGTGATTCAGAACTTTCTGGCGACTTTATGCATTCTATGACTGTAGTACCCGTAGCAGTGCTAGAATTGGATAAAGACCTGTAAGGGTCATTAGATTTCAAGTCATTGAGAAGCCAGAGATCTGCATAGTGAGATTGTTCAGCACCTTCATCTTTAAATGATGGGATGTCCATGGTGTCAAACTGAGGATCCTTTAATCCACTCTCATCCTGATTATCCCAGGGGTGTTCCTGGTTGCTTGGCAGATTAGTGGTTTCCACTCTTGAAGGTGTGTTTGAAAACTCAAGGGGCAGCTTCATTTCCCTGGACGTATGAGGCATGTGCTGCTGCCCACTGCTTATCTTTGGTTCTTTCTTCTCAGGAAGATCTGTGCTGCTATCAGATTTCCTTAAAGACGAACTGCGTTTTGGTGGGGCTGGCTTTGCCTTTGGTTTCTTAAGAGAGATGCTTTGTTTTCCTTGCCTCCTATGGTTTACGTAATCCTGCCAGGCACAGTTAGTGAAATTGGAAGCAACACTTGCATTCTGGCCACTCTCAGAGCCCACAGCTGCATAGTTACAAATATAACTTTTACTCCCCTTGAGACCACAGTCAAAGTGCATGGAGGTATAGTAGCCTTCAGTGTCAACGGAAAAATGTGAACTTGTGTCCGCTTTGTCAGATGGGGTCTTTTCTATAAAACTATCATAAGTTGCCATGCTTGTAAAACTTGGGCATCCCAAACTGTCAGCCTTAGGGCGCTCAGGACTGAAATCTTGCCGGCAAGATGCATCATGATGATGATGCAAATAATTCCATTCACTGTCGCTTGTGTTGCTGTTATTAGGGTCATCAAGCAAGTCAGCCACAGTGGAAGTGAAGGAACTTGTCCGGTGACCTCTAATGTTATCTATTTGATCACTGTAGTGCTCTGCTATGAAAACACTTGAATCTTCATTGGCACTAGGGGCAATGTTCAGCGATAACTCTGAATCACAGTGTGAAGAGCCAGTGAGTGGTGGAGAGGCAGCGGGAGGAATAGTTTCTGATGTTTGGGAAGGACATGTTGAGCTGCTTCCACTCCAGTTACCACTGGATGATTGGTGATCATCTTTCTGGTCCATGTGACTACTGAGAAGGACTCCAGCTGTGGAAATAGAGTGAATAGGGCTTCCAAATGTGTCAGAGTTTGATGAAATGTCACAACTTCCAGAATCTGCCATCCTTGATAACCTCGATCTCCCTCTCTCATTTGAGTTACGATCTGGACTATGAAGATACTGAGAACAGGTCAAACCTATAGGATGGTGTTTTTTTGAGCACTGACTATTGATGCCATCTTTGCTGTTTGTAGATATTCTTTCTTGATTTCCTAAAAAGTGCTCCGCATCATATGCTGGTATTTTGGCAGCGGTTTTGTGATCCACTTCATTGGCTCTAGCACCTTCACGAGGAAGACTCCTTGATCGGACTCGGTTGCTTGTTGATGTTGTAAACATGGTGTCACCGTTGTCTGTCAGCACCAATATGTTGCCAGCTGAATGAGACAGGGAAGCTACTACACTCTGGCCCCTCTGTGCTCGGATTCTTCTTCTGGATGGAGCAGCAATGAGTATTTCTTCTGTCTGGCACTCAGAATCCCTAGTGCCTGACCTTCTGTTGACGTTATTAGAAAGGTCTGGATTTGCATGCACAATCACATTCCGTTCTCTTGCTACCGGTGATTCGTCAGAATCTAGGATACACATAAAACTCTGTAAGACACCATTTTAACTGGCTGACAAGCTATGACCCTCTCATTGGTCTAAACATTTATATGAGGGTAGTGTATGAGTATTACGTTAGCTGTAACTAACATGAAGCAAAAAGTAATTACCAAGGGCCAAACGGGGTGTTACATGCAAATGTGTACACCATTATCCTGACAACCCTTTTCAGGCGGGACTGGAGAGATGCGCATGACGACAAGCAGGGGGAGGGTTCTCTACCCACTGTTTCCCTTTTCTGAATTCGACATACACTCCCAAATACCTTTTCCTCTAAACATTTATCCAGTCTTCTGCATAAACTAAATGGTTACAATTCATTATTATTTTGCAGGGTAACATCTGTCAATTCTTTACCTGATCGTTCCTCCTTAGCTACAAGAAAAAACTTTCACTGAATCTAGTTACTTTTTATGTTCAGGGCTACAGGAATAGGAAAAAAAGAAAAGAATACAACAAAAATCAAGTAACTCATTACATTTAAACAAGAAGGTCTGGACATGAATATCTATATTACTCAGTAAGGTCTACAGAATGTCAAATCTGAAGGCAGTAATGAGTAATATAGTTTGGTTAGCAATATTAAAAAACAAAACAAACAAACAACCTCAAATGCATTATACTCAAAACTCCACAATCTTAAAAGCTGAAATGTTCCTTGGAAAGCTGTTTGGAAGGCAGGCTACCACTGCAATTTAGGCCATTAAAATGCTATCTAGTCAAGATTTTTATTTATACTACACCTATTTCTTGTTGGACTCTTCTGGGGATGCCAGAGATGGTTTTCCTCCTTCTCAATTTCCGTCTCCGCTGTAGTACTGATTGTGAGTGAACAAGAGAGCAGCGTATACTAGCCTCTCTGTCAAAACCAACTCCTGCAACCCATAAATAGGTCTCATTAGCTTTTAGAAATGGTAAACAAATTGTCATGATTGGAAGACAGTGGAGGTCATGTGAGCACTTTGGGGTATGCCTGCAAATAAATATGAGGCAGATTTTGTACAACTCTGATGAAAAGTACATGGTGTACGACAGCTTTGTTTCTAACCCCTGATCCCTCCAAGCAGCCTGCATTGCCAAAAATTACAAAGTGGGGGGGGGGGGAGAGAATGAAAGGAAAAATAAAGTTAAGCATTCTCAGGAATAAAGGAACCTTTATTTTATCCATTTATGATGGATATGCAGGCAACAAACATAAGCATCCAAGATGATGATCAGAAATTGTTCAATTCTAACTTATACAAAACACAAGATACTGTTTCCATGACAGAGAAACTGTAGGGAGGCCAAGATTCAAGGATAACTGAGTGCATTCTAGATTGTTAACCTATCCTATTAACGTAAACATATTATGGAAGATCCAGTAAAGTTTTCTGAATATCAGTCCATTGATGGTGGACTTTGCTGGTGTTGAGTCTTATCTCAGCATTCATATTGATATTTCATGATGCCATCAGTGTAAACAACTGTTAGCTAAGATAATTACACTGATAGTAATACACTAAGGAGATCCAGTGTTAATCTTTAAAGGAATACTAAAACTGTTACAATAAGTTAACCAGCCATCTTAAGTGTTCATAAGACCCCATATTGTGATCATGCTTTCCTTTTGGCTTTAGGCATCTCCTGTGTTTATGTGTCCAAACACCCTTAAGTGTGCACATATGGAGAAAAGGGTGGGATGTTTTCAAATGCAAAATGTCATTCATAACAAGGAATTCCTGAGAAGTGTAAACTTCATTTAAAAAGGATGTTAACTTCTTAATACAGTATTTTCCCTTTACCTTTTCTCATTGCGAACAGCAAAAAAAAATAAAATAAAAAAATACTTGGTATTATTATAATGTCTTCCAAATACTGCCATGTTTGTGTGGCATGATTCCCTAACACACAACATTTTTGGAAGTAAGCCCTATTGATTTTAACAAGATTTGCTGTTATCCATAGCTCTTTATACATATTGATTTCCCTTTCTCACCATTGGGAGATGGAATTACATCTGTTCATGGATCACTTTCCTGAATCATTGGTGACAATAGGAAAGTCTGTTTTCTACATATGCATGACACTAATAACTAATAAACAGCCCCATGGTGCAGAGTGGTAAGCTGCAGTACTGCAGTCCAAGCTCTGCTCACAACCTGAGTTCGATTCCAACGGAAGTTGGTTTCAGGTAGACGGCTCAAGGTTGACTCAGCCTTCCATCCTTCCGAGGTCAGTAAAATGAGTACCCAGCTTGCTCGGGGTAAAGGGAAGATGACTGGGAAACCACCCCATAAAACAAAGTCTGCCTAGTAAGCGTTGGGATGTGATGTCACCCCATGGGTCAGGAATGACCCGGTGCTTGCACAGGGGACCTTTACCTATATCTTTTTAATAACCAGGACCATAGTGTACTTTACTGATTCAGCAGATCCATGAACACAGATGACGCAGATGCATGTCTAGATGTGAAAACACATCACAATGCTCACATTGTCCCAACTGAATGTAATGGATGCATCTAATGCAAAAGGGGATGCAAAAGTTCCATGTAAAACAGCTTGACTAGAGCTGTATCAAGTAAACTTTTTAAAAGCAGAGACCACTGGTATCCAAATAACTTGAAATTTTTACCTATGAAATTAGAACAGTCATTAGCAATGAGAAGTGATTTTGAAAAATCAGCTATTTAGTTGGGTAAATGTATTTAGAAACTGAACTTTATAATCCTTTAAAAAATCTTCATTTAATCTTTTGACAGATAGATTTCCTTAAAACAAAGGGTTATAACTGGGCAAGATGTTTTTACAAGCAGATCTTTAGACTGTCTACAGATTGAGGCACGCCCTAGGAAATCCATGAAAAAAGACAATAAAAACTGGGAGGAGGGAGAATCAAGCCACCCCCATCCCAAACCAAAAATCTGTATTTTTAATGCTGTATAATTATATTGGTCATAATTATACACAGACATACACATACAAAGTACATTACATACAAATGTAAAACACCAAAAAGTAACTTTCTTGTAAAAGTTCTTCTTGAAATCTGCTACAGGACACCCTGGACAATAATTTTGTATCACCTTCAACCACTAACACCATTGTAAGTAGATAGTGGTCTTTCTTTAACTATGTGTAGCTGTGCAATAGCTGTGCAGGCTATTTCGTTTTTTTATATTGCATTTTTATATATTGCAAAAGAATAGTGTTAAAGCATTGCAGCAATTTTTTGTTAATTCAAGTGTTTTATTGACCTCTGTAGCTACTGAATATAACCATCTTTGTAGAGTTTTGGGAAACTAGATTTAGAAGTTATTAAACTGTAATAATGTGAACCTTCTTTCATTGAGGGGAAACCTCATTTGAGCAACTAAAGAAAAAATGTATTCTAATCCTAAATGCACAAGGATCCAAAGACCTGTGAACCCAAAGAGCTTCTAGATATGTTATTTCACAACAGCTCACAAGGCCCTGCTTTGAGACACAGAAGGAGTTTCATAAAACAGCTCAATCTCTGATCTCAGCTAAGGATCAGCTGTTCTTCAAAGGAAAACATTCAACTTAACTAACATCAGTCCCTTGCAAGAGTCTAAGCAGCTGTTTGTGTCCCACCATTTTTTAACCGAAAGCCAACTAAGAGTTAGGTGTGCTCTGATGGACTGATTTCAGTCCAACTCTATTATGAATTGTGGCAGCTCACTTCAATTTTATTTTTTACTTTTGCGTCTTTTCTTTTTAAGAAGACTGTCATCCACTGTTCAAATAGATACTGCCCTCTCTTCCTTATTGAAACAAAGAATGTTATCTTTTAAACAAGAATAGAGAAAAGGGAATAAAATGATCTCTAACTATGTAATTTGGCTACCCTGTTTGTAAATGAGAATACTCTATTTGGACTTTAATCTTTTAAAGTAGATTAACAGTGTAATCCTAAACAGAATTACAGATTTCTAAAACCATTAACTTCAATTGATTTAGAAAGGTGCAACTCTGCTTAGGATTGCTGTGGTAGGAAAAGAGGAAAGCTTAGGAGGTTCCTCTGTTCAGTACTTTTCCATGGCTGGAAATTTCCTCATGAAACAAAATAAGCAACCAACAAGAGAACAAGAAAAGGAAAACAGCTCTCTTTCAGAAAAATATCTTCTCTAGACAGATTACAATGCCATGCAATCACATATCTAATTCTGAACCTGGCCCCAGTGTGGCTTGAAAAATCAAGAAAATGAGGGCAGTTACCGACTGTGGTAAAATAAACCCAGTAAGCAATATGCTTAAAATTTATGAATCAGTTAAGAATATTATTATTATGACTTAATGTAGCAGCCAACGTTTCTTTGATTTGGCTTCAGTGAGAATTTATGTGATCTGAGAAAACACTATGCCAGCATTGTTCCATCTAGTGTTTCATGATGACCCCTGTGGCACAGTGATTAGCTTTTCTAGTAAACTACCAATATTGCTGATATGAATCGGACACAGAAGAATCATAAATAAATTTGATAGCAATTGAGTCATACAGTAGGGGAAGTGACAAGACTTCAGGGACGTGCCAAAATGATCTCTATTAAGCCTCTGAATTTGGTCTGGAAAGAAATCTGGAGTGTCTTTTAACCTTTTTATCACTACTATTGCTGGTGTTGCCTGGCCCTGTCATTACAGACATAATACATACAACCAGTGTGGCACAGGGTTAGACTAGGAGAAGAATTATAAAATCATTTGCATGCTATTCTTATTTGATCGGGCCCACATGACAATCATACAAGTGATGATTAACCTCTTTAAATTTGGGAACAATTTCATTTCTGTTAAATTCAAAGAGACCTTTTCATGCTTGTCAAAATGGGAATCTCTGCTCCTGTGTCAAGAAAACTGGACATCATATCACGTAAAAGGTTAGTGGGCAATATAGTATAAAAACAAAGACAACCCTGCCAACTTATTCCAGATTTAACAACACTGACATCAGCCATATTCAAAAGACAGGTATTTAACCCATTTATGGGCCACACAGCTCTGTTAAATCCCTGCCTCAAAATCCTACATTTGTTGGTCATAAAGTCCTGTGATAAGAGACATGCTCACCGTAAAAAAAACAAATGACTTGAACCACTTTTTGTCAACATAAAAAGAAGTACAATAGATCTGTACCAGTGACATTGATGGGGATAATGCAAGAGGAGATCACTTGGGCATCTTGTTTCATTTTCTCCTCTGGAGTTGGGAGAGGTAGTGCTTTGCTCCAATTGGTTTGCTTATCCAGTGTAGAAGGAATATTATGTATTGGATTTTTCGGCCTCTGCCCTAACATGACATCTGTATCTTCTTCCTCCGGAGGGTGTGACTGTAAATTAATGCAATCAAAATCAGTACCTCATCCTTTGTGACACAAAGTTCATTTAAATAATATCAGGAAAATGAGATTTGGAAGAAGAGTTTGAAGAAACAAAAAAGACCAGCATTATTTCAGCAGAGAGTTGACAGATCGGAAGTAAAAGCCACCTTATATATTAGAAATAGTTTAGTAATTGGAAGTTAAAATGGGTTTTCAGTAAAAGAGAACAACCTCTAGTCAGTGCTTGGTTGTTTCAACCATGTTCATTGTTACTGCAAAAATAATGGCTATGATCCATTTATATGTGCCATTTTAGCAACTGCTTGTGAATCTGAATACAGTTCTTTATGTTTTATGTATACATGAATTTCAACCAGAAAAGCAGTTCTGTGCAGAGTTTCTACCCTATCACTGTATATTAAACAATGATTTAAAATATAGACTTCTCCTAAATAGCATCACTTGGAAGCAAGTAACATGGCTTTTAATTGAACTCCAGCATGATCGTTATCATGATTAGGCAGAAACTTGATTGAGTCTGGTAAAACTTGCTTCAAGTAGGCTTCATTAGGATTACAGCCTACCCAGATCCTACTCATATTTATTTGGAAGTAAGCCTCATGGATAAATGGGACTTCTCGGCAAACATGAGTAGAATTGGAACACATGTTTAAGGTCACAGCCGAAGAGATATGTTTAGTACCAACTAGATATTTTTTTAAAAAAAACACCCTAAAAAGCAAGAGATGAGCTTTCACCTTAGAGGTTAAAATAATGTTTAGAAATCATGCAAAAAAACTTCAAAATATGCTACCCAAACTATTCTACACAAGGCACAAAAGATAAACAAGCACTGAGAGATCAGCTACATCAAAGAAATGAGTCATTTTTACAAAGAAAAAAGTGACTGTCATGCTTTGTTGTTTTAAAAGTAGTTTGTTGAAATCTATGCACAATGAGAAAGTGCAATTGAACAACTGGACACAGATACTCTTTCAGACATTTAAAATTATCCGTTGTCAACTAACTGGTTGCTGCTTACTTTGCCATTCTAAACATGCA